>NC_079402.1:1827906-1982906 GCF_029220125.1 Pseudoliparis swirei | reverse complement strand
GAGGAGGAAGAAGAGGAAGAAGAAGAAGAAGATGAAAAAGAGGAAGAAGATAAAGAAGAGGATGAAGAAGAAGAGAAAGAAGAAGAAGAATGAGGAGGAGAGGAAGAAGGAGAATAATAATAATGAGAAGACATGCAGAGATGAAGAAGAAGGAGAAAAAGATGGAGGAGATGAAGAAGAAGAAGACAGATAAGAAGGAGGAGAAGTAGAAGAAGAAGGAGAAGAAGGATAATTAGGAGAAGACGAAGGAGAAGAAGGAGACAGAGAAGAAGAAGAAGGTGAAGTAGAAGACAGAGAAGGAGAAGAAGCAGAAGAAGAAAAACTAGAAGAACAAGAAAAAGAAGGAGGAGAAGAAGAAGAAAGAGAAGAAGAAGGAGAACAGATGAAGATGAAGAAGAAGAAGGAGAAGAAGGCATCAGAGTGTCTGTCTTCCTCCACTTTAAACCCAGTGATGAAGCTCATGAACCGTGCGCAGTCTCGCGCACCTCTCGCCTCCTTGAGTCCTTCACTCGTTACCTTATTGATGAGGGAACTCGGCTCCTGTCTGTGGCTCATGGGTCCTTCCCTCGGCGTCGGTGGTGGTAAATCCAGGAGTTAAGCAGCAGCAGCAGCCTGCAGGCTGGAGTCATGCAGCGCACTGTGCGCCACTCAGTGCGGCTGCAGCGGCGCAGCCTGAGCCCGCCCCTCATCACGTGACGTCACAGCATCTCCACCAATGGGCTGCGACGGTCCTGCGAAAGGATTCATCTTCAGACATAACTAACATGAGAGGATTATTATACATGAGAGGTATGTATGTCTTACTTTTAATAGTTTGTATAACTTGTTTTTAATCGTTTTTATTACTTACTTTTAATAGTTTTTATTACTTACTTTTAATAGTTTTTATAACTTACTTTTCATCGTTTTTATTACTTACTTTTAATAGTTTGTATTACTTACTTTAATGGTCTTTATTACTTACTTTTAATAGTATGTATTACTTACTTTAATAGTTTTTATTACTTACTTTTAATAGTTTTTATTACTTACTTTTAATAGTATGTATTACTTACTTTAATAGTTTTTATTACTTGTAATAGTATGTATTACTTACTTTAATGGTCTTTATTACTTACTTTTAATAGTTTTTATTACTTACTTTTAATAGTTTGTATTACTTACTTGTAATGTGCTGTACTGTATCTTTGCATTGTGTGTATTTGGTGTTCTTCTTACCACATATACTGTTGTAGTGTCTCACCCTGTACTGTTTGTTACTGTGTTATGTTTGTTATTGTGTTATATTTGTTTTTGTGTTATGTTTATTATGGTCTGTCAAGGGACTACAGCTGCACATTAGCTGTGTAGCTACAATCTGGCACAGAGCATCAAATGGTGACATTTATGTTGTAACTGTACATTTTAAATAAAGTTAATAATATTAAAATGTGTCATAAGACTGACCGTTTGGCCTGGGAAGCAGCTGCTGAATGGCTCTGTCATTACTGTGACTCTGCTGCCCCCTGCTGGTAGTTCAGTGAACTGCATCAACAACAAGCTGCAGCCTGGTGGGAATAAAAAAACACAATAAACAAATAAACTAAAAGTATTATGTTAATGAGGAGCTCGTTTTCTTTTGACAACTAATAATAACTAGTGTGTTAGTCGTCTTGTGTTTAATGTCTATTTTGTGCTGCTGCAGATTTACCCTTCAAAATAAAAGCGCCTATGTCCTGTATTTTTGTGCTGCTGCATATTTACCCTTCAAAATAGAAGCGCCTATGTCCTGCTGTGAGATGTATATATTTTATATATTTATATTATCATAATATTTGTTGTTTTACATTTGCATTACATGTTAATAAATTGTGCTCCATTCGGTCTGAAACGGTGCTTTAAGTTTGAAAGGACCCCCCCCCCCCCCACACACACACACACACACGAAAAACATCAAACGTCGACGTGCACGGTAACCGTAAACCGGGGGAGCGAGCTCCGGGACAGACGAGAAACGGACCCGTGGCAATGCTAACTCCATCGGCTAGTTAGCTTCATGCTACCCGGGGAAACATAACGGTTTACCGTTAGCACCGTTAGCCGCGGAGCCACCGGGACTCGACCGGGTTCTCGGGACTCGACCGGGTTCTTGGGACGTAACTCTGGCATCGTGTGTGTCCGGGTGACGGGCTACGTGTCCGGTTATCCACGTGGTTTACGCTGTCATGAAGACCGGAGGCGCATCAGACCCCCCCGGACCCCCCCGGAGACAACGGGACTATTCATCCGTTCCTCTCCCTCCGTCCGCCGCGGAGCTCTAACCTCCCCGCGGGGTGACCGGCCATGAAGCCCCGGAGGCCGTGCGGCGCCGTGCTGCTTGGGGTGTTCCTCGGGTTCACCGTGTCCTCCTGGCTCCTCGCGCCCCGGGTCTTGGAGGGCAACGCGGGGAAACCTCCCGCGTGCACGCGCCGCCACGGCGGGTCCTCCGTGGGTAACGCACCGGCGGCCGCGGCCGCGAAAGACCGGGACGGCCGGGAGGAGGACCGGGTGTTCGGTAACGGTAGCGGGGACACCGAGAGACCCGCCGGCAGACCGAAGCGGTTCCTCTACGTCGGCGTGATGACCGCGAAAAAGTACGTGCGGTCGCGCGCGGTGGCCGCGTACCGGACCTGGGTGAGCTCCATACCCGGGAAGGTGGAGTTCTTCTCCAGCGCGGGGACCGGAGCCGTGCGCGGGCCTGTGCCGGTCCCGGTGGTCTCGCTGCCGGACGTGGACGACTCGTACCCGCCGCAGAAGAAGTCGTTCATGATGCTGAAGTACATGCACGACCACCACCTGGACGAGTACGAGTGGTTCATGCGCGCGGACGATGACGCGTACATCAGAGGTGATCAGTGTCATATTTTAATACATGTGATAATATGTATATATATATGTATAATACAGAGTCAAATATGACTAAAATATACATATATATGTACTTAATATTTATATATATATTCCGTTTATATATATATATATATATATATATATATACACAATGTAATGTTTTTAATACATATATTAATATATATAAATATATATTAAAGTATGTATACAGTATATATATATGTATATTTGATTATATATAATATATATATATAAATATATTCTATATATAGTCAAATATGCCTCAAATATACATATACATATACTTTAATATTTATATTAATATATATATATTACATTTATATATATATATACAAATGTAATTTTTTTATACATATATTATTATATTTATAAATATATGTATTAAAGTATGTATATATATGTATATTTGACTATATATAATATATATATATAAATCTATTCTATATATAGTCAAATATGACTCAATTATACATATATATATATTTATATATACTTTAATACATGTATTTAAAAATATATATTATATGTTATATATATAATCGGGTTCGTACGGTCATAGAAAACCTGGAAGTCATGGAATTTTTAAATGGTTATTTCCAGGTCTGGAAAAAGTCCTTGAAACATACTTATTATTTATATATTATTTATCTATAGTGTTCATTATATTAATATATAAAATAAATATTATATATACAGGACTGTCTCAGAAAATTAGAATATTGTGATAAAGTTCTTTATTTTCTGTAATGCAATTAAAAAAACAAAAATGCATTCTGGATTCATTACAAATCAACTGAAATATTGCAAGTTTTTATTCTTTTATTGCTGATTATGGCTTACAGTTTAAGAAAACTCTAAAATCCTATCTCATAAAATTTGAATATTTCCTCAGACCAAGTAAAAAAAAAGATTTATAACAGCAAAACAAAATCAAGCATTTGAAAATGTGTTTCCAGGTGTTTCGAGTTAATTAGACGATTCAAGTGATTTGTTTAATACCCTACTAGTATACTTTTTCATGATATTCTAATATTTAGAGATAGGATATTTGAGTTTTCTTAAGCTGTAAGCCATAATCAGCAATATTAAAAGAATAAAAGGCTTGCAATATTTCAGTTGATTTGTGATGAATCCAGAATGCATGACATTTTTGTTTTTTTAATTGCATTACAGAAAATAAAGAACTTTATCACAATATTGTAATTTTCTGAGACAGTCCTGTATATACATTTATTATTATATATAGGTGAGAAGCTGGAGCTGTTCCTGCGCTCGCTGAACAGCAGCAAGCCGCTCTACCTGGGCCAGACGGGCCTGGGCATGGCCGAGGAGCTGGGCCAGCTGGCCCTGGAGCCCGGGGAGAACTTCTGCATGGGGGGTCCCGGGATGATCTTCAGCAGGGAGGTTCTCCGCAGGATGGTGCCTCACATCGGCACCTGTCTGAGGGAGATGTACACCACCCACGAGGACGTGGAGGTGGGCCGCTGTGTGCGCCGCTTCGGAGGCACGCAGTGCGTGTGGTCCTATGAGGTACGGAGGACTCTCGGTTCCTTCAGGGTTCTACAGGAATATCATGGAGTCTGTTCAGTTGCCTGTTAGGGGTTAAAAATATTACATATTTATCCGTAAGATACATTCAGTTAAATGAGGTGAAAGACACAGAAAGTTAATAATGGTTCTGAAATGGTTCTTTAAAGGGATTTGTAGTTCTACGAAGAACCATCACCTACTGAAGAAATGGTTCTTTAGAGAACCCTGGTTTGAATGGTTCTTTGAGGAACCAGAAATAGTTCTTCTATGGCATCACTCTGAAGAACCATTTTTGGTTCCAGAAGGCACCTTTCATTCGTTCTTTTTTTAAATTTCAAGTTGCATGTTTATATTATATTTATTACAGGTTTGCAGCTCGTTGATGACTGTGGAAGCACAAACCACTTTCAGGGTCCAAGACCCCTCGATAAAAGACGTGTGACTGTGTGTTATTGTCCACGTTGTGTCTTTTTGTTTGATATTACATGTTGTAATAAACATGAATAACAACAATCTATATAAGTCAGAGTTACATTAAATATCCATACATTTGAATGTATTACTTTTGTTTCTTAATGTGTTAGTTCATTGATGTTTGATCTTTAGTTTGATTCAATGTAAAAGGGTCTGACGGCGTTCTCCTGGTCCCAGGTCTGTGCTCGTCTCATGGATGTCGCAACTCTCTCCGCAGATGCAGCAGCTTTTCTACGAGAACTACGAACACAACAAGAAAGGTTTCATCGAGAAACTCCACAGCAGCAAGATCCACAACGCCATCACACTGCACCCCAACAAGAAGCCCGCCTACCAGTACCGGCTGCACAGCTTCCTGCTGAGCCGCGAGATCTCCAGGCTGTGTTACCGCAGCATCCTGCTGCACCGCCAGGGCCTGAGCATGAGCTACCTGGGCGACACGGAGGTCCTGTGGGAGGACCAGCAGCTGGGCTCGCCGCCGTCCTACATGCGCTACAAGCCCGCCGAGAGAAACGACGTCATCGAGTGGGATTTCCTGACCGGGCGCCACATGTACTCCGCCGCCGAGAACAAGGTGGCCCGGCAGAGCCTCGGGAACTCTCTCCGGACCGCGCTGGAAGACGTCATCCTCCAGGTCATGGAGATGATCAACGAGAATTCGAAAACCCGCGGGCGCGTGATCGACTTTAAAGAGATCCAGTACGGCTACTACAGGGTGGATCCGATGCACGGCGCCGAGTACATCGTGGACTTGTTGCTTCTGTACAGGAAACACAAAGGACGCAAGATAACGGTGCCGGTGCGGCGCCACGCTTACCTTCAGCAGTCCTTCAGCCGACCCTTCTTCACCGAAGCCGACGAGCTGGACGTGGCGGAACTGGTGGCGGCCATCAACTCTGAATCCCAATCCCTTTCCTTCCTGTCCAACTCTCTGAAGTTCTTGTCGCCCTTCCAGGTGTACGAATCAAACCGGGAACTGTGGGAGCAGAGCCAGAAGAAGGTCAACATCCTGGTCCCGTTATCCGGTCGCTACGACACCTTCGTCCGCTTCATGCAGAACTTTGAGACGGTGTGTTTGATACCCAGACAGAACGTGAAGCTCTCCGTCATTCTGGTGGACGATGGGAGCGACCCGGACCGAGGCGAGCACAATCGGTTAATCCGAGACTACGGCAGGAAGTATCCCAAAGCCGACCTGTCCGTGATCCCCATGATGGGCAACTTCTCGCGGGGACTGGCTCTGGAGCTGGGCTCCTCGCAGCTCGACAACGACTCCCTGCTCTTCTTCTGCGATGTGGATCTCGTCTTCAGCGGCGAGGCTTTGCAGCGCTGCAGATACAACGCCGTCCAAGGGAGACAAGTCTATTTCCCAGTCGTCTTCAGTCAGTACAACCCCGAGGTGGTGTCCTCCGAGAAGGCCCCAAGAGACAACCAATTCGTTCTCACCAAGAAAAGCGGCTTCTGGCGGGATTACGGCTTCGGTATCACCTGCGTGTTCAAGGGCGACTTGCTGAAAGCCGGAGGATTCGACACCTCCATCTTAGGCTGGGGACTTGAAGACGTGGACTTGTTCACCAAAGTGATCAACTCCGGTTTAACGGTGTTGCGCAGTCAGGAGCCGGGCCTCGTCCACGTCTATCACCCGGTCCGATGCAACGCGAGTCTGGAGCAGAGGCAACGCAAGATGTGCCTCGGCTCCAGAGCCAGTTCGTTCGCGTCGGCGATGCAGCTGGCGGAGCTGTGGCTGCAGAGACACGTGGAGGCGGGGTTCAACCGGACGTCATCCTGACACGCCGGCCCTCCTGGGACCCTCCGTACGAGTTGAGTTCTATGCAGACGACAATGGACTGTGTGAGTGTGTGTGTGTGTGTGTGTGTGAGTGTGTGTGTGTGAGTGTGAGTGTGTGTGTGCGTGTAAATCAGTAAATGTAACACTCTGCTCTTCATGAGTGAACTGTGGAATGTGGATGTGCCATGAGTATCATCTGCTGCGTTGCGTCACACAATCTTTATGCAGGTGTGAGAGAGATTGAAGCTACCTTCAAGCGACATAGAAGCTACCTAGAAGCTACCCAGAAGCTACCTTCAAGCTACATAGAAGCTACCTAGAAGCTACCTTCAAGCTACCTAGAAGCTACCTAGAAGCTACTTTGAAGCTAGGGGTTGGTAATCTTGAAAAACTAGCGAGAGGCTGCCAGATTTGACAAATCATCCAACTAAAACACACCGCCCAGTAGCGGGCAGCACAAGCTCATCAATGTAGTAAATCTATAAAGAAAGTTGCCGACTCAGCAGCGTTGACAGCCCGTTCCGTCGGGCCTCCTTCCAAAGACACTTAACCAAAATCATGAAAATTAACCTAAACAACAAACGTGGCTATTGTCGATACTCGCAGCCGTAAAGACGCCCGTGAGGAGCAATACGTGCACATAAGCCGAGCTTTAAGCTTTAAGCTTCAGGTGAGCCTGAACCCTCCGCTGTGTGGTTACTGCTCCTGTACTCTTATTATTCAGCATGTTGTAGAGATCTCTCTACTTAAGTCTAGATGTTTTCTCTCTGACCTCAACTATCTATCCTTTCTTTAGCTTATCTAACCAGTAGAGTCTAAACATACGTGTTGAGAACGGGCTGAATGTGTAGCCGGTGGTCTTTCTGGAGAATCGCTCGTACTTCACACTCAACTGCACTTCCTTTGGGTCTTGAGCAGTACCATAGATTACCATAGATTACCATAGATTGATGCTTGGATGACATTAAACCCCAAACTATGAGTTACGCTCACATGGGAATAAGATCTTGGAACATGCAGTGCAGCCACAGCCAGGGATATGCCGACACGCTTAGATTACATTTAGAAGAACTGGACTCCATCAATGTTGGGTCTGACCGACTATATGAATGTAAACTGGGACATGGCTCCAAAAGTACAGGATGGATTTTAATGAGTGGAGATATTTTGCCAGCGAATGCTTTAATCCAAGGATCCATCGGCAAAAGTGAACTGCCCTGAAGCTCCGCCCCCAGAGCCCTGGTAGAAGTGTATTCAAAGAGTATGAATTAAGAAGTGTCGACGGTCCAGAGAGCATCAAACGGTACCAAGCAATCGTACGAGCGGTTCTTCATATGCCGAGAACAGCTTCCTTTATAATCCGCTCCCTGCTGTCCTCCTACAGGACTGAATCCTTCTATGGATCCAAAAGCAACTCCAGAAGACGGCTCATGCAATGTGTACAGTGTGCATAGAGTCATGATAGCGGCAAATGCTTTAATATATAACAAATGTAAGCAAATACTTCAACCCTTGGGGGAGCAATCGATGGGCTTCTTACCAGAACCAGGAAGCACAGATCTGCAGGTCAAAAGGTGTCTAGATAACTCACAACTGGGCTGAAGTGTTCTCAACAACTGTATTATTGTGTTGTGTGTATTCATCTGTAATCGAGACACTTCAGACATGTTTCTCATTATCAATTGAGGCGGTTCTGTAGACATGTGTGTGAGTGACAGACCGAGGAACAACATACGGCGACACCTTGTAGCTAACGTCCGTCGCTCCGAGGCGCGAGGGATCGTTCTCTGAACGCGGCGGTCGTGTCGATGGGGGCGGTTGACGAATAAAAGAAAGAAATGTGATGGAAATTGGTTTAAAGCCGGAGAGAAAAACAATGCAGATGTTTGCACGAAGCAATTGACACATCCGTAACTCTTCTGCTCTGACCAAGAGGAGCGGTCGAGCCTGCGGGCCAAAAAACAATCATAAAACACTTGAAAACAGGCTCTCAAGGGAGGGGGGTGTTCCCTGAGTGTTTATACCAAAGTTCCAGGAATGATTGGACACAGGCAGCATAATGACGCCTCAGTCACAATGTTTTGGCTTTTTCTGCTCGTATCAGTTCCAGCCTGAAGGTTTGAGCAGAGTTCCTCTGAGCCGCCATGTTTTCTGTTTAAATACGTCGTAATCTTCCATCTTTCCATCGGATAAAGGCTCAGAACATTGTATGAGCGGTTAGTGGCCTCTCCTACAGCTTATAATCATTCCTGTTATTACTGTAGTGAATGATAATTATAGTAATTACAGTAATAAGTTAATGCAGTAATTCATAATTACTATATTAGCTTATAATGAGTTATTATGAGGTTTACAGGACACAGTTCACCAGCCAGTGCTTTGCAGACTTTAGCTTTTACCAATATGGTGCGTATTGTGTGTTTAGTGAAAAGGAATCATCTGGAAAATAATATTTGGAATAAACTATCTAAACATCTTTGAATGAGACAGAAAGAGCCTATGCCGAATGTAAACTCCTATTGTTCCAACATTTATGATGAGAAACTGAGCAGATAGTTTTTATTTAGCCGTTTCTGAATTGTTGCACAGTCCCTCTATTCATCAGCAATAGAGGGAAAAAATTGTCACATTAATATTAATATATTATTATATTTTAAGTGGTATTTGGTGAGCAAAGCTCAAACTTACAGTTAAATATATTGGTAATTATGTAGTCGGAATATAAAACATTTGATGTGTCACATTTATACGCAACTGTGTCTCATAATAACACAAACAACTATCTCCAGCTATTATAACGACAGGTTGGTTTTCTCATATTTTTGAGGTACTAAGCCATGATTAAAAGGTACGGTACGTATATTCTGTCACGAGTAGGCTTATGGTTTATGTTCTACATGTATCTGCTGCAATAACAATTGCTTTTAATAAATATATATTTGGGCAGTGGTCTTGTCTGTTGACTGAAGCTGAATTGGTGCAAGTTCAAAAATGTATAACAAATGTAAATCTCATAATATATATGTACATATATATATATATATATGTCAATAAATATATGTAAATGTGTTCAATCATTTTCCTTTAAAAATATAATAAATTAGTTATTGATTGTGTTGTTTAGTAATGTATAGCTCTAAATTAAAAGGCATATGTATTGGTTAATTGTTCATCTATTTAAAAAGAAGTTTTAATTCTTTGCGCAATTTAATTTACATCCTGATTTTCACGCTGACTAAATCCTCCATATTTATATATAAATTATATATATTTATATATACATGCTTACTTTATTTTTATTTATTTGTAAGTTTCAAAGTGGGTCGTAGTATTTAAGCGATGTGAGATAAGTTTGTATTGTCTTACGAACGGACACTCCGATCTACTACTTTTCTCGTGGAACGTAAACGCACCATTAGTGACGTTGCAGAGAGGAGATAAACATGGCGTCCGGACAGCAATGGGTGTTGGTGGAAATGGTTCAAGCGTTTTACGAGGCAAGTTTCTCCTTCCTGCCGCTCTGTTGTGTCGACACTGACGTGAACAGGGACACTCCTCGTGTCTCTAGCTCCTCGTCGATGGTTTCCATTGTGTTCCGAGGCTGTTTATTGTAAACTTCTGTCAGGAAGTAACTGCGGCTCGAGGAAGGCGGTTGACACCCTCTCAGCCAATCGCGTAGTCGCGTGTCGGCTGCGCGCGGTGGTACCGACCAATCAGCGGCGAGAAGGCGAAGAAACACGGAAGTGAGCTGTTCCTTGAACATTTCGCCTGCCGCTAGCCACACAAGTGTCACATCTGGGCGATGAGCTTCGTGTTCGAGCCCAGGTGAACCGGACAGCTCTCCTCGTGTGCAGGTGTTCTTCACCGCCGCGCCTGGGGACTGTTGTGGTGTCTCGTGGGCGATGTAACTTACTTTACTACGTGTACAGGACTCCATTTAAATGTGTTTTTGGTGCTAGAAGACAACACCGTTGTTGTTGTTGTTGTTGTTGAATAAAATGTCCACATCTTTAGTTCATACCAGTCCTCGCGTGTTGAGCTACTGAGGAGAAACTCCTCCACTATGCCAGAACTAGAACTTTGAGTCATTTGATGATCTAGTAGTATGACATCATAGTTTAAGATTGCCTCCCTATGGGGATCTCTATAGAAAGACACGACAACATACTGGAAGGAATTACCCTTTAAATAAATAAAAGCATGAATAAATACAGGAATAAATAAATGCTTAAATAAATGTATAAATACATTATTTATTTATGCATACATTTATTTAAACATTTGTTTATTTATTCCTGTATGTATTTATTTATTTATTCCTGCATGTATTTATTTATACATTTATTTAAGCATTTATTTATTTATTCCTGCATGTATTTATTTATCCTGAAGTCATTTTCTGTCCTCCATAATTTTGTCCAATTGTGGGTATTTATTTTATATATTCAAACGTCTTCCAGGCTCTTTCCTCACGAGAGATGTGAGATCATTTAAAATAATATATTAACTTTTTTTGTCAAAACGGCTTCAATGATTATATTAAAATATTTGACGAGAAAATATGTGTATATAAATATATAATCTCTGCTTCTATTCCTCTGATTTCACATGATTTGAATCCTCATGTTTCAGTGTGATGCTCCAATGCTTCCACTAGTTATACCCCGTGCTATGAATTATGGGTAATTCCCTCGGGCAACAGTCTGCAGAAATTGCTGACTTACTAAAAAAGTCTTCATAAAGAGCTCAACATGTCTGAGAGACTCTCGTGGACACGATGAGTTCGACGTGTTTTGTGGTCACGCATGAGCACAATTCATCCCGGGTGGATACCGGCGGCGGTTCGTTTCCACGCCGGTGAAGCGGAAGAAGGGCGCCGCGTGGCGAGGATTAAAATGTGTACCTTCAACTTCGTTGAACTTTTAAACAAAGTCCTGAACCCTCGAACACTTTGAGCCCTGCAGCCGCCCTTGAAGTACACACTGTAGCACGCAGCTGGTTTTCTATTGGGACTTTCCACTTCCTCATAACACGCCACTTTGAACTTTGCTCCTATGTTTTATTTTTACGCAATGCATTATGGGTCTGAATCGCCGGACACGCATGCGTCCTGCCAAAAGACTCCGAAGGCAGTGGAACATCCTGGTATTTCTGGCATATTCAGACACACAAGTATAGGCATTGGAATGCACGGGTGTGGTGGTTGACCCCGCTTGGCCCCGCCCACATTCACAGCAACGTAACCGCCGTGTCCCCCTCAGGCGCCGGCCTATCACCTGATCCTGGAGGGGATCCTCATCCTGTGGATCATCAGGCTCCTGTTCTCCAAGACCTACAAGCTCCACGAGACCTACAAGCTGACGGAGAAGGTGTGTGTGTGTGCGTGTGTGTGTGTGTGTGTGTGTGACACCAAACTGTCCTGTGGTTGCAGGAGAAGGAGGACCTCATCGAGGAGTGGCAGCCGGATCCTCTGGTTCCTCCTGTTTCCAAAGACCACCCCTCCCTCAGCTATGACGTCGTCACAGGGTAAGCCCCTCCCCCCCCCTCTGAGCAGCGTGTTACAGGAGTAAACTCTCTGCTCTCCTCTGCAGACCTCCCAGCCACAACATCACCATCAATGGAAAAGAATGCATCAACTTCGCTTCATTCAACTTCCTGGGTCTACTGGACAACGAGCGCGTCAAGGTCGCTCATCATTACTCACTCCTTCTTCTGGGGGCACGCCCTGACCCCTGACCTCTGTCACAGCACACACGCTACGGGCATTTACAAGAACTCGTAACCTTTGACCTGTCGAGATTTCCACTTTGAACTTCATGTTTTACAAAACTATTTACATCCTGAGGTCTAAGTGATCATTTGTAGACTGAGCTACAAAATATAACTCTAGAGAGTGTCTGTGTGTCTGTCTGTGTGTGTGTGTGTGTGTGTGTCATATCTCTTCTTTTTCTCATCACAGCAAAAAGCGTTGGCGTCACTGAAGAAATACGGCGTGGGAACATGTGGGCCGAGAGGCTTCTATGGAACCTTTGGTGAGTGGAGACTCTTTCTATCGACCCTCTGGGGGGGGGGGGGGGGGCAGGTCCAAGGAGACCCGGTCAGAACTCCCTCCTGGTTCCGTCCCCCAGACGTTCACCTGGAGCTGGAGTCCCGTCTGGCCAAGTTCATGAAGACGGAGGAGGCCATCATCTACTCGTACGGCTTCGCCACCATCGCCAGCGCCATCCCCGCCTACTCCAAGAGGGGCGACATCATCTTTGTGTGAGTAGCTGCTGACGCGCGTACGTGAGTGTGTGTGAGCGTGTGTGTGTGTGTTAGCATATGTGTGTGTGTAGGAGAGAGCGTGTGTGTGTGAGAGAGAGAGAGAGAGAGAGAGAGCTTGTGTGTGTGTGAGAGAGAGAGAGAGCTTGTGTGTGTGTGTGTTAGCGTGTGTGTGTGTGTGGCAGAGAGCGTGTGTGTGTGAGAGAGAGAGCTTGTGTCAGAGAGAGAGAGAGAGAGCTTGTGAGTGTGTGGGAGAGAGAGAGAGAGCTTGTGTGTGTGTGTGTGAGAGAGAGAGAGAGAGAGCTTGTGTGTGTGTGTGTGTGTGTGTGAGAGAGAGAGAGAGGTTGTGTGTGTGTGAGAGCGTGTGTTTGTGAGAGCATGTGTGTTACCGCGTGTGTGTGTGTGTGTGAGGGTGTCTGAGAGTGTGTGTGTTAGTTAGTGTGTGTCTGTGAGCGCGTCTGTGTGTGCTTTTAAAAGAAAGAAAGACCCTGTTAATATAAGCCGCCATACGCTCTTTCATACTCTCATATTTCCGCGCTGCAAGTGAACGCACCGTAACTGAAAAGACATGAATGTTTATTCTTTAAATCTAAACTATTGTCTCAGTCATTTAAGGTTATTTACTGGATGATTTTTAATTCAAGATTCAAGATTCAAGATGTTTTATTTGTCACATACACACACAGGGTGTGCAGTGAAATGAAAGTGGCAATGCTCAGGAATGTACAATAAAACAACACAATATTTACTGTGTGTGTGTGTGTGTGTGTGTGTGTGTGGGTGTGTGTGTGTGTGTGTGTGTGTGTGTGTGTGTGTGTGTGTGCCTAAGAGGGGCAGTTGTGTGGGTTTAATTCTCTTTTAGTTTAAATGCCACATGTTCTCACTTCTCCGTGTCAACGCGAGGTTTCCCTCCGCTCTGCTCTCGTGTTGCCTTCAGGGACGAGGCCGCCTGCTTCTCCATCCAGAAGGGTCTGCAGGCGTCACGCAGCTTCATCAAATACTTCAAGCACAACGACATGGAGGACCTGGAGCGGCTGCTGCTGGAGCAGGAGCAGGAGGACCAGAAGGTGGTTGCCGTGGCGACGTGGTTGAGTAGCGATGTCATCGCCCCGTGTTTACGTCCCCGGGGAGTCACGTGGTTCTGTTTCTGTACAGAACCCCCGGAAAGCCCGCGTGACCCGGAAGTTCATCGTGGTGGAGGGTCTGTACATCAACACGGCCGACATCTGCCCGCTGCCCGAGCTGGTGAGGGGGACCGTGGTTACTACTGTTGTTGTTGTTGTTGTTGTTATCCTCAATGACATGGAGCTCATGGTTTCATAAGGTGCCCATCGAAGTGAGGAGGACCCCCCCGCTCTCATTTATTACTCTGTGTCTGTATAATAATAATGACAGACAGATAACAGAGAGATGGATAACAGACAGACATGTAGAGAGCGTACACACGTGTCTGATGTCTGTGGTGCGCCCCCCCCCCCCCCCCCCCCTGCAGGTGAAGCTGAAGTACCGCTTCAAGGTGCGGGT
Source organism: Pseudoliparis swirei (assembly GCF_029220125.1). Lineage (NCBI taxonomy): Eukaryota > Metazoa > Chordata > Actinopteri > Perciformes > Liparidae > Pseudoliparis > Pseudoliparis swirei. Next base: position 1,968,440 of record NC_079402.1, on the reverse strand, counting down.
GTTCCTGGAGGAGAGCATGTCGTTCGGCGTGCTGGGAGAACACGGGCGAGGAGTCACGGAGCACTTTGGGGTCAATGTGAGGTCAAAGGCCGGCTCTCCTGGTTCTCACCCTCACAGCTGCAGTTATAACAACAACAACAAACAACTACACACATAACACACATATCACAATAATAAACATAAAACAATAATAAACATGAAACAATAATAAACACCGTCACGCAGATCGACGACATCGACCTGATCAGCGCCAACATGGAGAACGCCGTGGCGTCCATCGGAGGCTTCTGCTGCGGACGCTCCTTCGTCATCGACCACCAGGTAACGGGAGGAGAGGGAGGAGGAGGAGGAGGAGGAGGAGGAGGAGGAGGAGGAGGAGGAGCAAACCGAGGTGTGTGTGTGCATGTGTTCGTGTCTGCGTTCGTGTGTGTAGGTGTTTGTGTGCGTTCATATGTGTGTGTGTGTGCGTGCGTTTGTGTTTGTGTGTGTCTTCAACAGCGTTCCATGAAAGTCAAACATGATTTTATAGAAAAAGATATAAAGACGTGAATAAATGAATAAATTAAATGAAGACAGAATGAGGATGACCTCATCACTTGGACTCTGACTAAGCTCTGACATGAGAAACGGGGGCGGAGCTTAAAAACAGCCACTGAGCCAGCTGAGGGACTAGAGTCTCCAGGTGGTGTTCAGTTCCCTGTCCGGCCACCTGGGGGCGCTGTGCTGTCCGTGTTGAGGTGTTTGCTCAAAGGTCCACTGCCCCTCTCTGCAGCGCCTGTCGGGTCAGGGCTACTGCTTCTCCGCCTCGCTGCCCCCCATGCTGGCGGCCGCCGCCATCGAGGCCCTCAACATCATGGAGGAGGACCCAGGTACAGGCTCCGCCCCCAACCGGGAAGCCCGTTGCATTCATATGGAACCTTTTTCTGAGGGAGGTAGAGGTAGAGAGAGGGAGAGATAGAAGGGTAAAGGTAGAGAGGGAGGGAGAGGTAGAGAGACGTAGAGAGGTGGAGAGAGAGAGAGGTAGAGGTGTAGAGAGAAGGGTAGAGAAGTATAGAGAGGTAGAGGGGTATAGAGAGGTAGAGTGAGGTAGAGAGGGGTAGAGAGGTATAGAGGTAGAGAGGTATAGAGGTAGAGAGGTATAGAAGTAGAGAGGTATAGAAGTAGAGCGAGGTAGAGAGGTATCCACTCATCCCTCTTTTGTTCTACAGACATCTTCCGCGTCCTGAGGCTGAAGTGTAAACACGTGTTCAAGGCCTTCCAGAGGTAAGCCACGCCCACCGGGGGGCGATGATGTCACTGTGGGCGGAGCTACGATTAGTTCTTGACGTGTTGGTCATGCTGGTCCGGATGGACTAACACAAGACGTCCACCCAGCTGACCAACACTTCACTTCTTCTAACTTTAATCCACTCGACAAACTTATTGAAAGACAAACGAGTGGATCAACACGAGGAAACTGAACCTAGAGAAACGCTTCAGCTGGGAGGCCCGCCTTTGAGGGAGCCTAGAGGTCGTTCACAGAGACTGGGTGGTGATGTGTATATATGTGATGCTCTGTTGTTGTTGTTGTTGTTGTTGCCTCTCAGCGTCCCCGGGCTGAAGCTGGTGGGCGTGGCCTCGCTCCGGCCCTCCACCTGCAGCTGCACAGGAGATCGCGCTCCCGGCTCGCCCACACGCAGCTGCTGCGCTCCGTGGTGGAACACGTGAGTCCACCCCCCCCCCCCCCCCCCCCCGGGAGACCAGAGGTGATGGTGCTTCCTTGTCTTTCCCCTCAGTGTCTGGAGAGGGGCGTGGCTCTGACTCTCGCCCGCTACCTGGACAAGGAGGAGCGCTTCCTCCCCCCCCCCAGGTGAGGTGTTCAATGTCACCAACTTAGTTTATACGGCCCAAAGGAAGAGATTATTATCTCTATTTGAGAGGGACCATTCACAGTTAAAACCATTAAAAGTAAGTCATAAAAACATTAAAAGTAAGTTTAAAAAATAGAGGGGAAAAAAGTAATACAAACTAAAAAGTAAGTAATAAAAACTTAAAATAAGTAATACATAAAAAACATTAAATGTAAGTAATATTTAAAATAAGTAATTATAAATATTTAAAATAAGTAATAAAAAACATTAAAAGTAAGTAATAAAAAACATTAAAAGTAAGTAATAACAAATATTTTAAAAAAGGAATACAAACTATTGAAAGTGTCATAAAAATTATTAAAATATGTAATAAATAAAACACATTAAAATAAGTAATAAAAGATATTCAGAAATATTTAAAATAAGATATTAAAACTAAGTTATACATAATATTAAAGTTGTAATAAAACTATCCAAAACAAATAATAAACATTAAAGTTGCCGTGGCGACGTGGTTGAGTAGCGATGTCATCGCCCCGTGTTTACGTCCCCGGGGAGTCACGTGGTTCTGTTTCTGTACAGAACCCCCGGAAAGCCCGCGTGACCCGGAAGTTCATCGTGGTGGAGGGTCTGTACATCAACACGGCCGACATCTGCCCGCTGCCCGAGCTGGTGAGGGGGACCGTGGTTACTACTGTTGTTGTTGTTGTTGTTATCCTCAATGACATGGAGCTCATGGTTTCATAAGGTGCCCATCGAAGTGAGGAGGACCCCCCCGCTCTCATTTATTACTCTGTGTCTGTATAATAATAATGACAGACAGATAACAGAGAGATGGATAACAGACAGACATGTAGAGAGCGTACACACGTCTCTGATGTCTGATGTCTGTGGTGCGCCCCCCCCCCCCCCCCCCTGCAGGTGAAGCTGAAGTACCGCTTCAAGGTGCGGGTGTTCCTGGAGGAGAGCATGTCGTTCGGCGTGCTGGGAGAACACGGGCGAGGAGTCACGGAGCACTTTGGGGTCAATGTGAGGTCAAAGGCCGGCTCTCCTGGTTCTCACCCTCACAGCTGCAGTTATAACAACAACAACAAACAACTACACACATAACACACATATCACAATAATAAACATAAAACAATAATAAACATGAAACAATAATAAACACCGTCACGCAGATCGACGACATCGACCTGATCAGCGCCAACATGGAGAACGCCGTGGCGTCCATCGGAGGCTTCTGCTGCGGACGCTCCTTCGTCATCGACCACCAGGTAACGGGAGGAGAGGGAGGAGGAGGAGGAGGAGGAGGAGGAGGAGGAGGAGGAGGAAACCGAGGTGTGTGTGTGCATGTGTTCGTGTCTGCGTTCGTGTGTAGGTGTTTGTGTGCGTTCATATGTGTGTGTGTGTGCGTGCGTTTGTGTTTGTGTGTGTCTTCAACAGCGTGCCATGAAAGTCAAACATGATTTTATAGAAAAAGATATAAAGACGTGAATAAATGAATAAATTAAATGAAGACAGAATGAGGATGACCTCATCACTTGGACTCTGACTAAGCTCTGACATGAGAAACGGGGGCGGAGCTTAAAAACAGCCACTGAGCCAGCTGAGGGACTAGAGTCTCCAGGTGGTGTTCAGTTCCCTGTCCGGCCACCTGGGGGCGCTGTGCTGTCCGTGTTGAGGTGTTTGCTCAAAGGTCCACTGCCCCTCTCTGCAGCGCCTGTCGGGTCAGGGCTACTGCTTCTCCGCCTCGCTGCCCCCCATGCTGGCGGCCGCCGCCATCGAGGCCCTCAACATCATGGAGGAGGACCCAGGTACAGGCTCCGCCCCCAACCGGGAAGCCCGTTGCATTCATATGGAACCTTTTTCTGAGGGAGGTAGAGGTAGAGAGAGGGAGAGATAGAAGGGTAAAGGTAGAGAGGGAGGGAGAGGTAGAGAGACGTAGAGAGGTGGAGAGAGAGAGAGGTAGAGGTGTAGAGAGAAGGGTAGAGAAGTAGAGGTAGAGAGAGGTAGAGGGGTATAGAGAGGTAGAGGTAGAGAGAGGTAGAGTGAGGTAGAGAGGGGTAGAGAGGTATAGAAGTAGAGAGGTATAGAAGTAGAGCGAGGTAGAGAGGTATCCACTCATCCCTCTTTTGTTCTACAGACATCTTCCGCGTCCTGAGGCTGAAGTGTAAACACGTGTTCAAGGCCTTCCAGAGGTAAGCCACGCCCACCGGGGGGCGATGATGTCACTGTGGGCGGAGCTACGATTAGTTCTTGACGTGTTGGTCATGCTGGTCCGGATGGACTAACACAAGACGTCCACCCAGCTGACCAACACTTCACTTCTTCTAACTTTAATCCACTCGACAAACTTATTGAAAGACAAACGAGTGGATCAACACGAGGAAACTGAACCTAGAGAAACGCTTCAGCTGGGAGGCCCCGCCCCCTTTGAGGGAGCCTAGAGGTCGTTCACAGAGACTGGGTGGTGATGTGTATATATGTGATGCTCTGTTGTTGTTGTTGTTGTTGTTGCCTCTCAGCGTCCCCGGGCTGAAGCTGGTGGGCGTGGCCTCCGCTCCGGCCCTCCACCTGCAGCTGGAGAGGAGCTCGGGCTCCCGGGACGCCGACACGCAGCTGCTGCGCTCCGTGGTGGAACACGTGAGTCCACCCCCCCCCCCCCCCCCCCCGGGAGACCAGAGGTGATGGTGCTTCCTTGTCTTTCCCCTCAGTGTCTGGAGAGGGGCGTGGCTCTGACTCTCGCCCGCTACCTGGACAAGGAGGAGCGCTTCCTCCCCCCCCCCAGGTGAGGTGTTCAATGTCACCAACTTAGTTTATACGGCCCAAAGGAAGAGATTATTATCTCTATTTGAGAGGGACCATTCACAGTTAAAACCATTAAAAGTAAGTCATAAAAAACATTAAAAGTAAGTTTAAAAAATAGAGGGGAAAAAAGTAATACAAACTAAAAAGTAAGTAATAAAAACTTAAAATAAGTAATACATAAAAAACATTAAATGTAAGTAATATTTAAAATAAGTAATTATAAATATTTAAAATAAGTAATAAAAAACATTAAAAGTAAGTAATAAAAAACATTAAAAGTAAGTAATAACAAATATTTTAAAAAAGGAATACAAACTATTGAAAGTGTCATAAAAATTATTAAAATATGTAATAAATAAAACACATTAAAATAAGTAATAAAAGATATTCAGAAATATTTAAAATAAGATATTAAAACTAAGTTATACATAATATTAAAAGTTCGTAATAAAAACTATCCAAAACAAATAATAAACATTAAAAGTAAGTAATACGAGCCATAATAATAAATGAGTAATGGAGGTAATTCTCCAGTAAAATATTCAAAAGTAAAATAAGTCTCCGTTAGTCGACCTGTTGATGCGTGTGATTGGTGCAATAAGCGGGCGCCGTCTGACTCCGCCCCCTGTGCGTCCGCAGCATCCGGGTGGTGGTCACCGTGGAGCAGACGGAGGAGGACGTCCACAGGGCCGTGTCGTGTGTCCGGGAGGCGGCGGCCGCCATCCTCAAATGACCACGACGCGGCTGGAACGCATAGCTCCAGAGGGCCGGGTAGGACGCCACTCTGAGGGGGGGGGGGCATCTGGACCACCCCGGACCCCCTGGACTGAGCCCACGAGGGTCTTCCCTGATGAACACTCCTCATGTCCTCTGTTTGACTCCTAATTCTTCGCCTCTCCTTGTTGCCTCATAACCATGCTGCAGTCTGAGTTTGGGGGCGGGGCTTCAACAGGAAGCTCGACTTGACTTCCTGCAGAGACTTTGATCCAGGGACTCGTTTCTGTTTCTATGCCGACCAAAGAGGACACATTCATCTCACCTTTGATTTTAATATATTTGTCACGTTGTGTACACGAGGTTTGTGATTTTATGGTTTGTTTACCACAAATAGACATTTTAACATGTTGTTGTTGTTGTTTTTGCACTTTTTGTTTTTTCAGTCGATGTTACTTCTCTTGTTTAGAGGTCATTGCATTCTGACAACTTTACTTTAAATATATCTGATTTTAAAATGACTTCACGTGTGCCGGGTTTTTGTATCTGTGTGTCTGTGGTTGTGTGTGGCTGTATGTGTGTCTTTGTATCTGTGCGTGTGTGTGTGAGTGTCTTTGTATGTGTGTCTTTGTATCTGTGTGTGTGTGTGTCTTTGTATGTGTGTCTTTGTATCTGTGTGTGTGTGTCTTTGTATGTGTGTCTTTGTTTCTGTGGTTGTGTGTGGCTGTATGTATGTGTGTGTGTGTGTCTTTGTATGTGTGTCTTTGTATCTGTGGTTGTGTGTGGCTGTATGTGTGTGTGTGCGTGTCTATGCATGTGTGTGTCTTTGTATCTGTGTGCGTGCGTGTCTTTGTATGTGTGTCTTTGTGTCTGGTTGTGTGTGGCTGTATGTGTGTGTCTTTGTATCTGTGTGCGTGCGTGTCTTTGTATGTGCGTGTCTTTGTATGTGTGTCTTTGTATCTGTGTGTGTCTTTGTATGTGTGTCTTTGTATCTGTGTGTGTGTGTGTCTTTGTATCTGTGTGCGTGCGTGTCTTTGTATGTGTGTCTTTGTATCTGTGTGTGTGTGTGTCTTTGTATGTGTGTCTTTGTATCTGTGGTTGTGTGTGGCTGTATGTGTCTTTGTATCTGTGTGTGTGTGCGTGTCTTTGTGTGCGCGTGTCTTTGTATGTGTGTCTTTGTGTGTGCGTGTCTTTGTATGTGTGTCTTTGTATCTGTGTGTGTGTGTGTCTTTGTATGTGTGTCTTTGTATCTGTGGTTGTGTGTGGCTGTATGTGTGTGTCTTTGTATCTGTGTGTGTGAGTGTCTTTGTATGTGTGTCTTTGTATCTGTCTGTGTGTGTGTCTTTGTATCTGTGTGTGTGTGTGTGTCTTTGTGTGCGCGTGTCTTTGTATGTGTGTCTTTGTGTGTGCGTGTCTTTGTATGTGTGTGTGTGTGTCTTTGTATGTGTGTCTTTGTATCTGTGGTTGTGTGTGGCTGTATGTGTGTGTGTCTTTGTATCTGTGTGTGTGCGTGTCTTTGTATGTGTGTGTCTTTGTATCTGTGTGTGTCTTTGTATGTGTGTCTTTGTATCTGTGTGTGTGTGTGTCTTTGTATGTGTGTGTCTTTGTATCTGTGTGTGTGTGCGTGTCTTTGTATGTGTGTCTTTGTATCTGTGTGTGTGTGTGTCTTTGTATGTGTGTCTTTGTATCTGTGTGTGTGCGTGTCTATGCATGTGTGTGTCTTTGTATCTGTGTGCGTGCGTGTCTTTGTATGTGTGTCTTTGTATCTGTGTGTCTGGTTGTGTGTGGCTGTATGTGTGTGTCTTTGTATCTGTGTGCGTGCGTGTCTTTGCATGTGTGTGTCTTTGTATCTGTGTGTGCGTGTCTTTGTGTGTGTGTCTTTGTATCTGTGTGTGTGTCTTTGTATGTGCGTGTCTTTGTATCTGTGTGTGTGTCTTTGTATGTGTGTGTGTGTCTGTATGTGCGTGTCTTTGTATGTGTGTGTGTGTCTGTATGTGTGTGTCTTTGTATCTGTGTGTGTGTCTGTATGTGCGTGTCTTTGTATCTGTGTGTGTGTCTTTGTATGTGTGTGTGTGTGTGCGTTCTGCTGATTGCAGGAATAGAATCCCAAATAGTTTCCAGTGTTTTTAAATGATTTGTCTCGGTGGACAAGATTAGCACAAAGTTTACTCTCTTCTATTCTGTTCTTTAATTGTTTTTATTATTTACAAAGAGAGCTTTTTATTTAGTTGATACTTTTCATATTATATGTATATATATTCTTTTATATATATATTTATGAAAAGGTTTTAATAAATATATATATATATACGCTACCGTTCAAAAGTTTGGGGTCATCCAGACAATTTTGTGTCTTCCATGAAAACTCACTTTTATTTATCAAATGAATTGAACATTTCATAGAACATATAGTCAAGACATTGACAAGGTTAGAAATAATGATTAATATTTGAAATATTAATTTTGTTCTACAAACTTCAAGCTCAAAGGAATGCCAGTTGTATAGCTTATATCACCAGCATAACTGTTTTCAGCTGTGCTAACATAATTGCACAAGGGTTTTCTAATCAGACATTAGTCTTCTAAGGCGATTAGCAAACACAATGTACCATTAGAACACTGGAGTGATCGTTGATGGAAATGGGCCTCTATACACCTCTGGGGATATTTCATTAGAAACCAGACGTTTCCACCTAGAATAGTCATTTACCACATTAACAATGTAGAGAGTGTATTTCTGATTGATCTAATGTTATCTTCATTGAAAAAACTGCTTTACTTTGAAAAATAAAGACATTTCTAAGTGACCCCAAACTTTTGAACGGTAGTGTATATATATATATATATATAGTTCATCACACAAACATTCAACAACACATCTGGAGGTATCAAGGTGATGAAATATGATGCTGATGTCACGATGCACCAGCAGGTGGCGCTGTGGAGCTTCAGCAGACAATATACAATAAGAATTTAATGATTACAAGTTTTCTGAAATGTGGTATCCGAACATAGTATATGAAAGTTCAACTTCTTATGAGTTAATGTATTTATTTGTATTATTTAGGTCTTATATCCATATATCAGAAAACACTATATCCATGTATTCATGTTTTTATGAATATAATGTATAAATCAGAAGACCAAACTTCAGGAGGAAAGTTACGAGCTCCTGAAGTTTAGAGAAATCGAACTTTAAAGAGATGTTTTGAATATATATATATATAATATATATTATTTATATATATATATTATCTTTATATATACATATATATATATAATCTCACCAGGAAACTTCCCCACTTGATTCTGATGTTTAAATATGCAAATGAGGCATTACCTAATCACCAGAAGCCAATCAACAAAGCCGTCCAATGAACATGTTGTTTATGTTTATGCAACACGTAAAGACCCTTCAGTCCGGACCCTGGAGACCCCTGAAGTCCTCATTGGCTCTCCAGCCCCCGGTCCCGGCTCTAGATGGGGCCTTTTACGCAAACGTTACCGTACGCGCGTAAAAGCGCGCGTGCGTCCGCTCCAGTTTTGTTCTTCTTCTTCTCCAACGCTCTCCTGGACCCAGAGGCCGCTGAGACCAGCAGCTCGAGGCGGACCCGCGGCCCTCGACGTGTTCTGCCGGACTACACGCACAGCCAGGGTGTGTGTGTGTGTGTGTGTTTGGGGGGGGCGAAGGGGGGGTGGGGAGGAGGAAGATGAGCGCGCTGGTCTGGCTCTCCTCTGTGAACACGCATCTCCGCCGCTCTCCGACTCCTGCGCCTCCTGGACGGTGCGCGTGCTCTCCGGGACCGGCTGCCGATCTGGAACAACGAGAAGGAGGAAGACCGGGTCCAGAAGAGGAAGAGGAGGAAGAAGAAGAGGAATAAGGAGAGGAAGTTTCGACAAAGTGGATACGATTATCTTTTGGTCTCGTTGAGTGCGCGAGCAGCCCGGCGCTATGACCCCCCTGAGGAGCTGGATCTGGGTCCTGCTGCTGGTCCCCGACCTGGGGTGTCACGGTAAGTGGACTGGAGACTCTTTAGGGGGAGGAGGGTACACGTAGTCCGGCTTCTGGACACGTCTCGCGCGCTCTGACGCACTATAGGTTCTCGGGCTCGTGTCCGACACGGTGTGTCCTGGTCCGAGCGTTGCAGAATACGGAGAACTTGCTTGCTCTTCACATCTGCGTGCGTGTACTCCATGCACGCGCACGGCCCCGCTGATGAGCGCGTATTGAAGTGAACAGTGGGCACTGTGGCGTGTTGGCATTGGCTCGCGCACATCTCTCCAAAACGTCGCAAATGTTTGATAGTTTCCAGGTATAGTGTGTGCGCGCGTGCGCATGCACGCGCGTGTGTGTGCTCACTTAAAGAGTCTTTGTCCTCGTTCAGCTTGTTGACATGTGTTCCTCTTCAGAGGAAAAGGTCTCAAAGGGCCACTGTGTCGGTGTCATGTTAATGAGGCGGGGGGAGGGGGGGGCTTTGTCAGTCATGCTAATTAATTTACTGGGGGGGGGGGGGTTTCCTGTTATTCAGCTCTGGCTTTTGAGGACTCACCATTTGGTGCGGAGTGAAAGGGGCATGGGGGGATGGGGATGGGGGGGGGGGGGCAGTGCTAAATGATTAGCACCTTTAACCCCCCCCCCCTCCTCTCTCCTCCTATTGGCTCCTCCTATGATGTTATTCTGACCTCGGGGCCCTGGAGGAGAACACAATGCGCTTCTTGTCGAGATTCACCAGAACATTGTGCATTGTTGTCTTTATGGCCCGGTGCGCGCGGCCCGGTGCGAATACCTGGAGGTTTAAGGCCCGCATGGGCAAAGAGGTTCATATTGGAAAACAATGGCTCCCATTCTGAAGAGACTCCACTCTCCCGTGTGGATTATACTTTGTGGGAATATGTTTATGTGGCGTTCTGGTTAAATCGTTTAAATCGTGTTCCATTGTTATCCATCACTCCTCTTTCTGGGTTATTAATTGCCGCCTGGTCGTTTGGTGCAACATGTCGCAGCTGCTCCGTGTTTGTTGTCTAACTTTCTCTTCCTGCCATCAGGCTTCCATTCCGCGGCGACGATCAAACTGAATGTAAACATCCTGCAGGGCTTTGAGGACAGAAACACAAACAACTCAAATGGTGTCTGCTTTTGATTGTTTCGAGTCTCTGCAGAGTGAGTTTTCATAGCGGAGTATAATTCAAACCAACCGTGAGGGGCTGCGACAGACCACGATGACGTCATCGACGACCAATGGTCTTCCAGTAGGAAAAACGAGGAGAAGTTGTGTTGGGTCCTTTAACTTCTGGAGGAGGAGGAGGAGGAGGAGGAGGAGGAGGAGGAGGAGGAGGAAGCATATTATTACTAATGAGCACTCAGTGATGACTCAGCATGTTGGGTTAGGGGAGAACGGCAGAGCCAGAGGGCCTTCCTCTGGGGGGGGGGGGGGGTGTTGCGTAACTCCCTGTGATCATATCTGAACCAGCTGTTCAAGGTTGGTAACTTCACGAAGAACCTGGAAAAGTCATGGAACCTTTTTTTCTTTTACGGGATTTGAAGACGTTTTTGGAAATCGTTGGAGATGATTGACTTCTGAAACCACTGAATGTCCTACAAGTCATGTCCTTCAAGAGATGTCCTACAAGTTATGTCCTTTAGATCATGTCCTTCTAGTCATGCCCTACAAGTCATGTCCTTCTAGTCACGTGGAGACACAGGACAACGAGTCCTACTCCCTGATGACCATCTGAGTTGACGTTGATTTGAACATCTTTTCTCATACACAGATGTTTTCTAAAAGCGTACGGTCATGGATAATGTGCTGAGTCATGGAGATTGAATCTGAACGAACCTCAATCATGTTGATTTAGCAAAGCAATCAAGTCTTAAACGTCCTCTAAACATCGGCGGTCGTACACAAGCTTCAGCCAAATGAAAAGTCTAGAACTGGAAAGACTTTGATTTCAGTCGTGAGCTATCGGACACAGAGTGTGAGATCAGGCGCTCGATGATCCTTTTGTTCCAGACTGTCCAATCAGGAGCGTCGGTCCTCTCCGACCAGGTTAGCAAACGGTCAACCGTCACTTTAAATAAATACATTGCGTAACTCCCTGTGATCATATCTGAACCAGCTGCTCGTAGTTCAAGGTTGGTAACTTCACGAAGAACCTGGAGAAGTCCTGGAGCCTTTTTTATTTTACGGGATTTGGAGAAGTTTTTGGAAGTCGTTGGAGATGATCGACTTCTGAAACCACTGAATGTCCTTCAAGTCATGTCCATTAAGTTATTTCCTAAAAGTCTGTACTTCAAGTTTTGTCCTTCAAGTTTTGTCCTACAAGTCTGTACTAGCTAGCAGTCCGTCATACTGTTAATGCACCAATCAGAGGCTTGGACAACGTTGACAGATTTATTTACTCAGCCACAAACTACATTTTGGATCAATACAAATAAAAATAAATCCAATTATTAATAGATAAATAAAAGTGTGAAGGGGACAGATGATTCTCATTTGCGGTTCATTCTTGTGTTTTGGCTTTCCACCAGGAGACGTTGATTCGTTCTTTCGACTCGACTCAGAACCCGTCGGTCTGACTGACTCGAGCTCGAGCTTTCCCACCAGTTCATGTTTGTGTGTGAGTGTTTCCTAACACCCTCCTTTCCTGAAAGCAGACATAAAGCAGCAGGGGGGGGTGATTAATGCGGAGCCTCGTTCTCAGTCCGGGGAAGTGCCGTTGCAATCGGCAATCAAATTAAACTCGGCTTAATAAAGACATCTGCCCCCGCGGGGCGGGAACCGTCTGTGTTTTGAAGAAGCGTATGAACTAATGACTTTGTTATTTAGCGAGAGGCCAGGTGCAGAGCTGCTTTTAACCGTTGCATGGCCTAAAGTTTTATTTGCCACACCAGTTACTGTATTTCACCGTGTTTCACACGTCCTGCTGCGCCTGCAGCGCTCAGCTGTGAAGTGAAGCGACACGGAGCCGGCGCTGGACACGCCAGCGGAGTTAGCCAGAGGTCAGACTGCTCGTCTGCAGTGTGTGAGCGAGGCGTTCAGGGCCCTGGGCTTCAGCCAGGAACTTCACTCTAAACTAAGAGGTGAAAACGTGACTTCGGGCCAACGCGAGTGTTGAGTAGGAGTCGTGTTCGGAGTCAGAAAGGTCGAGACGGTGACGTGTTTCAAGACCACTGACCGTAGAAATATAACAAAATGAGTCATAAAACACACGGCCACGGCCTCCGAGAGTGTAGTTACTGGCTCATGTTTGCAAACTAAGGGCACGTGTCCAAATAGCATCTTTTTTTATGTTTCTATGAGAACAATATTTTGCCGTGTCGCCGCGCTAACGGACGTTGCATGTGTGACGCAGCATTTAATGAGACAAGTACACAAGCGTCATGTATAGGAATGTTACGTCCGCTCGCTTTTGCGGTGCTTTATTTTGTTATTAAGTGTGTCGTCGTTAAAGAGAAGACGGCTAACTAAGGCTAGCGCCATTAGCTTAATGATGCTAATCGCGCGCGAGCATTTTAGCACCATTGTAGCGTCAGTAAGCTGGCCTGAGGATCGCATTGATTGTTCCATGTAAGATTATATCGTTACGTGTTGTGTCCCGTGACAGATATACACAGCAGTGTGTGAGGATGTGTAGTTTGAGTTTGTCTGTTCACAATTAATGTAATTATTGTCTAAAACAAGCTAGTCGGACCAGCTAGCAATGAGCTCTCAATGTGAGACAGTTGTGGTGCGTTCACGGCACAATAAAATCCTCTGTGCTGCTGAATGGCCGTTGTCATCCTTCAGTGTGTAACACATAGACCGGTTATGAGACGCGGACGTCACATCCTGGTTTGCCGACCGTCGTTTTGAAGCCTCAGCTTCAGCGTTTTGACTGCCGCCATTTTGGATTCTTTTTGCAACCGGTGAACAGAAGTGGCCCGATGCGACCGAGACGTCGTGTCTGCCTCTGGTAGCGGCTAAAGCTTACGTTGCTTTATGGTCCTTTTGACTTTACGTGGACCATAATTTACATCTCTACGATCTGACTTCACAACCAGAGGAGTCTCCCCCTGTTGGTCAGTCGAGAGAATGCAGGTTGAAGACACTTCCGCGTTGGCGTTCCTCTTCAAAAGTGAAGGTTGCATCACCTTCTATTAAACTTCTGCTCTTCTATTTATTTGCTTTAGTTTGTTGATGCTCAACCTCGTACTTTGTCCGGAGACGATATGCCAGAGACAACGTGTATGGAAATGGAAGCACAACGCGGCTACATCCTGTTTACAACACCTGTAGCTCGTTGTGATAGCGTCTACTCTCTTCCTATTGGGAGCTATCAAAAGAAGACGTCGGCGCTCGCACAATAAACCCCGAGGGGGCTGATGCCGGGTGACTGACATGACCTCTTGACCTCTCGACTCTTTTCTACTTGTGCTACTGTAACATCGTGTCACAGATAAACATTTGAATGCTCCCCCCCCCTCCGATGCACCATTAGCATTACCATTATAAAAGAGCCGCTCTGGCTCCACTGGCCCATCACACAGACAATTGCATTGAGATCATCACAAGACACACGTCTCCATGACAACGCAGTCATTTGGGGTTAAGAGCCCAAGGACACATCGACACGGACGAGCGGAGCCAGAAACATCTGGACCCGGTGGTCCGTGCAACCCGCCGGAGAGGTTCAGCAATGAGTGAGTGAGCGAGACCCGTGTCCAGGGGGAACCTGGAGGGGGGGGGGACCACAGTAGTTGTGGCTGGAGGAAACGGGCTATAAATAGTAGAGACGTGGAGGAACACGTGTGCGGACGCCGTTGGATGACATCATCTCCAGTGTCACTCCTTGCGGTCTCGTGGCAGAGCACCGTCTGGAGACCACACACACGCCACGGGGATTACTCGTGGTGAAAGAAACCCGTAGTGTGTTGACCCCCGACCTCAAGACGAGACCGTTTGAGTCGTGTCGTCTGCAGCGCGATGGCGGCCTCAGGTGACGTCACAGAGCCGAGGTCGGCCATGTGTTGTTGGCGTGTGAGAGAGAGACTCTCCTGCGCCCCGTGTTGCTCGTGTCCCAACAGAAGCCTGACGTCCAGGTTGTTAATGACAGTATTGTATCTGGTCCCCCCCCCCCCGACACCCAAAGGAGTGTGTCTGGAGGACGCCTCAGGGTGCTGTTGTGGCGCTGCACCGCAGCCGAAGCATCGGGCCGTCGGCATTCCTACGTTCACAGATGTGACCGAGAGACGACGGACACGACGAGATCACGCGGGCCGGATCCCCTCCTCAGAGCTGTGAGCACGTGCAGATGTTTCCATCAGATCCACGAAGCCGCACAGACTTGTGACGCGGCTGTGGCTGCGCTCACCGCTAATCCATCCCGTGTCAGAGGACCGACCAACGATTCACGTGAAAACAGACTTTACAAGAAAGAGGATGAGAAGATAATTTAGGGTCATCAATAACATTTGACAGAATGCATCGCAGCCTGGAAAATATTATCACATCAGGGGAAATGTGCAAAACAAAGTGAAAGAAACAACGTGTTTACGCCCACATCCCACGCAGCGAACTGTGTCCGCACGCTGCTCTGAAGTCTCTCTTCTCATGACCTTGTGTGTGAAACGGTGCAGGCATCCTCACATTGAAAATACATCTGGCTTCCAAAGCACTTGACGGTAATATTTGACTCCACTGTATTACTCCTGGTATGCGGGGTGAAGCAGCAGCAGCCGGTCACAGCTGCAGGTAGCGACGCCCACGACAACAAAGACTCAGACAACAGCCACGGCCCGCGGGGAGGACCTTCACTCCCCGTACTTTGCCACCTGTGCAGCAGACAGCCATGTTTTACCCCGTCATGCAGGACGAGCAGCCGCTCTGGAGCCGGCGGTCGACGGTCCGGTTGATATGAGCGGCTACACATGGCGTGTGATTATGATCAGGACTCTGAAAAGTGCTAAGAGAGTAAACGTGTTCAAGAAATAAAGGTAAAGAGAGTCGGCTGTGTCTGTGAGGGACGAGCGTATAAAGAGGCTAAGCCCCGCCCCTTCTTTAAGAAACATTCGTACATTCGTCAAAGATGAAAGACAAAAATCTTTTAGACCCCCGTTTAAATTGTCGCCATCTTGGATTATGGCCGATAGGATGTTTTACTGAAGTAATAAATCCAGTGAGAAGTATAGGGTCCTTTTCTCATAGACTTCTATACAACCAGACTCCAGATGAGTCGCCCCCTGCTGGTCAGGAGTGATACTGCCAGTTTAAGACACACTGTCACATGCCTAGCAGGCAAGATGGAGGACACGAGCTTCAGCAATCCTTTTGCCAAACCCAAATATAGTTGCCCGGATGAACATGTTGGTCAACCAGACTCCAGAGGAGTCGCCCCCTGCTGGTCAGGAGCGATAACGCTAGTTTAAGACACTCCCGCATTGGTATGCACACATTCTCTGACCTTTTTTATGGGATGCAAATAAATGAATAACATAATAAATATGAAGTAAAGAAGCTGAAACGACCACCTGGAAAGCAGGAACACACCGGAGAGCTTCTTTCCCAACGGTTTCCCTTTATTTGTGAAGGCGACAACGCCGCGAGGCAGAAACGACCAACAGGAAGCTCCGGTCTGGTCCTGGTTATGTGGTTATTCCTGGATCTGGGATTAATTAGAGCGATGCCAGGCGTTCCCGTGGTGGCCGGGCGCGTCGACGGGGCCGAACAGGAAGCCGTGTGTCGGAGGCGCATTAATCTGCCGGCTTTCGGTGCGCTGCTTGTTTACTTGGTGATCGGCTGTTAAAATAATCGGAGCTGTGGCAACTGTGTGCGAAGACGTCATGTGTATCGCTCGTGTTCATCGATGGTCTCCACTGCCGTCGAAGAGGAGCCAGAGGGGGAACACATGCTGCTGATTACTGGACTGAGCAGGATCAGAAGAGGAGGCCCACTGGCTGGAGGAGGAAGGAGGGATGGCTGCTCTGCCTGTGGACGCTCCTCCACTGGGACGCCTGTGTTTATACGTGGAGGGTAAACACGGCGGACATTTTGCATCGGTGCTGAAGAGGCGGACAGAAAGGAGGAGGGGCGACGACCTGCAGACGAGCGCTAACAATGGCCGGCGTGATGGGCCGATGGTGTTTGAGAGGAGATGCCGATACGGAGTCTGCCTCCATGTCCATGCGGCCAGGGGAGGTTCTATTATGCCATAAACTCAGGAAAAAAATCCACAAATGTGGCAGGGGTTTGTTTTCTACTCGACTGCCGAGCAGGCGAGGTGAGAAACGGGTTCTCCCGGTGTCGGCTGAACCAAGAAGTGGACTCTGGTTCCGCGGTGTGGTTTCAATCACGCATGACGGGAATGGAAACCATAAAAATATGGATGTGTGACCTTTCAAACGACGCTTTGAAGCTGCGGCCATCTTGGCAGTAATGAACGCGGCCTCTTAAAACGGGCAACGAGGTGGAGCTGGTGGTCCGACCCGGTACTGCATCCACCTTCGACGTGAAGCAGTCGTGATGAGTAAGAGACGGACGAGGATGTGTACGTGTGCATCTCTGCTGTGAAGGTCAGAGGGGCGGTGAGATCGGCTCATGTTGGAGCTCAAACGTCCAGAATGGGTCCAGAAGGACTTCAGAACATGAAGGAGCATCTGGAACCGAAAATGGTTCTTCAGAGTGATGCCATAGAAGAACCATTTATGGTTTCTCAAAGAACCTTTCAATCCAGGGTTCTTTAAGGCACCATTTATGGTTCTATAAATAACCTTTCAATCCAGGGTTCT
The DNA here is from genome assembly GCF_029220125.1 of Pseudoliparis swirei. Taxonomy (NCBI): domain Eukaryota; kingdom Metazoa; phylum Chordata; class Actinopteri; order Perciformes; family Liparidae; genus Pseudoliparis; species Pseudoliparis swirei. The sequence continues at coordinate 1,951,304 of NC_079402.1, read as the reverse complement.
TTAAAGCACCATTTCCTTAAATAGTTCTTCAAAGAACCTATAAAAGGTGTCTCAAAGAACCTTCAACATGGTTCTTTCAGGCACCATTTCTGGTTTCTCAAAGAACCTTTCAATCCAGGGTTCTTTAAGGCACCATTTATGGTTCTTTAAAGAATCTTTCAATCCAGGGTTCTTTAAAGCACCATTTATGGTTCTTTAAAGAATCTTTCAATCCAGGGTTCTTTAAAGCACCATTTCCTTAAATAGTTCTTCAAACAACCTATAAAAGGTGTCTCAAAGAACCTTCAACATGGTTCTTTCAGGCACCATTTCTGGTTCCACACAGAACCTTCCACTCCAGGGTTCTCCAGCGATGATCAGTCTCTCTGATATAACGAGTGCTTTCACTTCAAGAGTTGAACTTAAAATCAAATGCTCGTTGTTCCACTTATGACTCCAACAGAAGATGGTTGGCATGGTGACAGAACATACGACAATAATAAAATAATAGAGGCTTAAGATGTTCCTCGTGGAGCTCAGGCTGAGAGGTTCTGTGGGACGTAAAAGTCAAACTTAGTTCTGAAGCTTCGGGTCTCACACACACTTCAAAATAAAAGTGTTTTCACCAGATGACGGGTCGATGCGTGTCCTCGCTCTCTCCTCGGCTCGGGGTGGTCTCTCTCTCTCTTGGCTCGACTGAAGTCTCTTTATACTCATGTTCCTTTAGCTTCTTTAGCTCCTTTAGCTTCTTTAGCTTCTTTAGCTTCTTTAGCTTCTTTAGCTCCTTTAGCTTCTTTAGCTCCTTTAGCTTATTTGGCTTCTTTAGCTCCTTTAGATTCTTTAGCTCCTTTAGCTTCTTTAGCTTCTTTGTGATGTCACAACAGTCTCAAAATAATCATTCATGAGAAAAGTCCTCAGCGCCTCAGAACCCTGACTCCAACGACGGAAGTTAAGGAGATGTGTGTGTGATTTGATGGCTGTGTGATTTTATGTGCGTATGTGTGTGTGATTTGGTGTGTGTGCGATTTGATTTGTGTGTGTTATTTGGTGTGTGTGTGATTTGATGTGTGTGTGTTATTTGGTGGTGTGTGATTTAATGTGTGTGTGTGTGATTTAATGTGTGTGTGCAGCAGACGGACACACACGTCATCAATCTTCAGCCTCCGTGTCTCGGAGGTTTTGTCGGTTGTTCGTGAGGAAGTCGTCGCTCACCTCTCGACCTGCGCTACATAAATTGAATAGTCTGCTAAGTGAGGGGAAGCCCCGCCCCCTTTTCCAACCCCTCGACACACACACACACACACTGAGGTCAAAGGTCGTGGAGCTGCCAGGCCTCGTGTGTGTTAGTCTGTGAGACGTTTGGTCACATCATTATGAATCAGGACCAACATGTGAAGTCACATGTTTTAGGCGTGTGCGGCCGGTGGAGGGTCGTCGTGTGAGACCAGGTGTGTGTTCTCCACCTTCAGGGGGTGCTGGTCACTGACGGAGGTCATGTTAGTTATGGAAGCTTCTCACGTTGTTTTATATCTCTATTTATTTATATATATATATACATGTATATATATATATATATACATATATATATTTATATATAAAAATAAAGATATATAAATCACTCACATATATATATATAATATTAATTTATTAGTATTATTGTACACAGTCGAGGACACCATAAGAGGAGGTTGGACCTCAGTCTGCCGTTGGTCTGTGGAAGTATGTTAACAGCAGGGTTGTCAAACTAATGGTCTCCTGCTCCTCCTCCTTCTGCTCCTCCTCCCCCCCCCCCTCCTCTTCCTCCTCCAGATGCTCTCCTAATCATAGCTCAGGAACATGGACTAAATCTCTGAATGTAATATTCTGCCTTGTGGATCGACATTCCTCCTCCTGCTCCTGCTCCACCTCCTCCTCCTCCTCTTCCTCCTCCTCCTCCTCCTCCCGCAGATGGTTTGTCTGAAGGAAAGAATGACAAAGATAAACCGTCGACTTTTCACCTTTATTTCACATCCAGAAGCCTCGGTCTTCCTCATGACCTCCCTGGTCTGGTGGTTCCTCAGACCTGGTCTGGTATGCAGCAGCTTATCAGAGAGACAATAAAATGCTAAGCCCCCCCCCCCCCCTCCGGTCTCATTTAATGTCTTTGAGGCTCCAAATGGCCAAATATTTGAGGGGAAGTGGCTCCTCCCCTTTTTATTTATTTATGAGATAGCTATTGTTGTTGTAACTCCGTCACGGGGGTGGAGTTACTCCTGTAACCGTGACGAGGGCACGCCGAGGTGGGAGGAGCCAGTGAGAGAAGAACACGGTACCATTTAGAGCAGCGGTGTCAAACACAAGGCCCGCGGGCCGAATCCGGGCCGCCGCGTCATTTTATATTATTTTATTTTACCTTTTCTTCAAGAAATTGAAGAAAAATATCCTGTGCTTTTATTTTGAAGGATTCAAATTAAATGGATCTATGTTATAATATTAGAGACATTTTCATTTCATGTGCGAAGCGTGTCTCTGGGTTCAACGTGGAGGAACACAGCCGTGAGATGCGGGTCGGCTTCAGAGGAATGTGGGCGTGGCCTCTGGTGGAGGGCGTGGCCTCTGGTGGAGGAGGTGTTCAGGAACACGTTGAGGTCCACCGAGCTGCAGACAGGAGTCAGTCCACTGAGCAGCGATGACATCACTGTTATGAAACAGCACCGCTTCATTGACTCTCTCTCTCTCTCTCTCCCTCTCCCCCCTCTCTCGTCCTCTTTCTCTCTAACTCTCTCTCTCTGTTTGTATCTTTCCTCTCAATCTCTCTCCCTCTTCCCCCTCTCGCCCCCTCTCCCTCTCTCTTTCCTCCCCCACTCTCTCTCTAAAATAAGTGCTGTAGTACAGTTCAAACAAAGCCTTATCGTCTTATTTACAGTTTAAGGATCTTCACTTCTTTTCCACATCAATGTTCCTCCGTTCATTTCTTAGTGAACACGAACATGGAGGAGCATCAGACAAACACCTCCATCCACGAGGTAACCAGTGCAGCACGCTGGAGGTTTAACAAGGTCACAGGAGGTCACATTAGGTCACAGGAGGTCACAGGAGGTCACAGGAGGTCACAGGAGGTCACGTTGTTAACACACTGATGTATGACAGCCGAAGCACTGAGCACCTTAATCTGATGAGGACATTGAGTCACGATCCGGGGACTAGATCTAGTCAGGGACTAGAAAGCATCGGAAGGCCTTCAGCCTTGAGTCTATAGGCCTTGAGTCTTTAGGCCTTGAGGCCTTGAGTCTTTAGGCCTTGAGTCTTTAGGCCTTGGGCCTTGAGCCTTGAGCCTTGAGTCTTCAGCTGGTCATGTGACCCGGGTCTTTTCCTGAAGCTCTCTCAGTGTCTTGACTCGTCTTGTGAAGCTGGACGGAGATCCAGAGTCATCATCATCGTCTGAAGCTTCGTTCATGACGACATCAACGGAAAGATAGTTTTGATGTTTTCTGTCTTCTTGTGTTCAGGAAACTATTCAAACTTTATATAAAGAACATCAGTCCCAAATATTCCTAGCAGCCGATAATGTCCTCGAGTTACTTCTCTAGTGAAGGAGAATCCCAAAGATGACGTCATCCTCAAAGGAGTTCATTTATGACGTGTTTCCCTTTATTTGACCGTTTTATGGGCGTGGCCTGTCTCTCCAGACCCGTCTGCTTGTCCCCCCAGAGGTCACCATCAGAGACCCTGACCCCAGCTTTATGAGGGGTCGTAACTCCAGGGCCTCCGTCGTCTCTCCTTTCACATTCAAGAGGAGCTGGACGGGACGGGCTCAGGTCATCTGTGGAAAAGGGGACGCATTCCAACACTGAGGGCTCCGTGAGGGCCACCTGGGGCCCGTGAAACCAAACCAGGCATGAAAAGAAGTACTTGGAGGAGAATCCCTCGGCACCAATAGCATTATCATAAAACTTCAAAACAGAGGAGCGTTTCTTCCTCTCCGAGACAGCACTTAGGAGGAGGCCCCCGGAGGCCCCCCGGGGCCAGGAACCGAGAGAGAGACAGAGGAGGCACACAGCGAGGTCTGAAAGGGAGATCCAGGAGAGGGAGGTTGACCAGGGTTTGACTTGTTGAGGCTGGGGAGATAATGTGAGCCCCGCCGAGACCAGAGCAATGGATCCGGAGCCTGAGCCGCATCGGGTCGGGTGCCAGATCGGCAGATAGGAGGCGGTCGGTTGTGTAGAAGCCTTTTAGAAGGAAGAAGCAGTTCTGAATGAAGACGGTGAGGCTGCATTACCACGCTTTAACACATGAAGCATATACTTCTATACAACCAGAGGACATGCCCCCTGGTGGTCAGTAGAGAGAATGCAGGTTTTAAAACATGAAGCAGAGACTTCTATACAACCAGAGGAGTCGCCCCCTGGTGGTCAGGAGAGACAATGCAGCTTTAACACATGAAGCATAGACTTCTATACAACCAGAGGAGTCGCCCCCTGGTGGTCAGGAGAGAGAATGCAGCTTTAACACATGAAGCATAGACTTCTATACAACCAGAGGAGTCGCCCCCTGGTGGTCAGGAGAGAGAATGCAGCTTTAACACATGGATCATAGACTTCTATACAACCAGAGGAGTCGCCCCCTGGTGGTCAGGAGAGAGAATGCAGCTTTAACACCTGAAGCATAGACTTCTATACAACCAGAGGAGTCGCCCCCTGGTGGTCAGGAGAGAGAATGCAGCTTTAACACCTGAAGCATAGACTTCTATACAACCAGAGGAGTCGCACTAGACTCCCAATCACATGCCAGGTGGGAGTTCCTGATATCCGTGTCTCCTCCATGGTACTCATGTGTTCTGGCTGAGTCGTTCTCTAGAGGATACCCGTCCCGACCACCAGGGGGTGAATTGTTTTTCCAGATTCTTGCTCGTGCGCGGCCTTCGTGCCGCCTCGTTGCCGTGGATACGAGTCGGCGCTGTGAACCAGGAGGGAAGCGGCGTCGCGGCTCGTCGGTGCTCAGCTGCTCAGCAGGACGTGCGTCATTCACCACATTCTCCATCATGGCCGCCTGCAGCTCTGGAACACGTCATTAACCACTCAGAGGAGAAGGAAAGCGGCGGTCGATGTTTTCCTCCTCTCGACTCTCGTGCGGTGGATTTGCTTCCACGCATTTGAGGTTTGACTCCGAAACATCGCGTCTGCCTCGAAACCCCTTGAAGAAGCATTTGTAAAGCTCCTCGCCTGCTAGCCGCCAGATGTTAAATAAACACTCGCGGAAAACTCCAGGAAAAGGTTGGGGGCCAGAAAATGTGGCGGGGTGGAGGATGGGCAGCGAGAGAGACAAAGGTTAGAGGCAACAGGACACACAGAAGGAAAGTGCTGAGGTGTGCCAGAGGGGCCTCCGCCGAGCCCCCGGTCGATGGAGGCCCGGCCTCTCGGCTCTCAAAGGGCTCTTTCATGGTGGAGGCAGCCGGCCGGAGGAATGCGGCGGCCGGCGGTCGCATTCAGGCCTCGGATGGAAAAGCGTCCCGCTGCCTCCCACCCCTCGTGTTCCAAGGCCGAGGATCCATCACCGCCACTGTCCTGTGCCTTCAGGGAGCTCAGCATCTTGTTTTTCTTTCAGTTCCCTCGGACTGTACCATGTTCTGGGCTCATGGGTAGAGGCGACGTACCGACACTGAAGTCACGTTTTGGTCTTACTACCCTGAGCAAAGTGTTCGAGGGAGCAGACGTCATCGTGGCGCTTATGTGGTAGCTGAAAGAAAGTCAGGTGCAATCATTATTTTCACCACTAGAGGCGTACATTTATTTCTATTAGTCTTTCCATCCCAGCGGCTGTAAAACTACTTGTTTAAATCATTAATTATATTAAAATAAGCTATTGACTCTTGATCCTGGTGGTCAGGAGAGAGAATGCAGCTTAAACACATGAAGCATAAACTTCTATACAACCAGAGGAGTCGCCCCCTGGTGGTTAGGAGGGAGAATGCAGCTTAAACACATGAAGCATATACTTCTATACAACCAGAGGAGTCGCCCCCTGGTGGTCAGGAGAGAAAATGCAGCTTTAACACATGAAGCATAGACTTCTATACAACCAGAGAGGTATGGCTATATTTGATTAAATGTAAATCTAGCTCATGTAAACCTCACTCTGTGGATTTTGCCTTTGGCAACGATAATAAGTCGGTCCGTGTGAAGTGACTTCCAATGAGGAGCAAGTGAAGCTCTTCAGCTCGGAGCTCAGTGGTTCTGAGGGTTTTATGAACCTGGAGCCGGATTCCAAAGCAGAACCAGGCTCAGCCCGTCTCTGGTGATCACACAACTTTATGGAAATGACAGTAAATCGGCCAATCCGTGAAACGTCCGCTTTAATGAGAGCATTTAGCTCCTCTCACATGCGCTCCGGAGAAAGATCTCTCTTTATAGTTCCCATTAAGTTTTGACATCTGGAGGCGATGTGAGCGGCGGGCGACGAGATCAAACGGAGACGAGCGCCGTGTTTTTGACGCTCGCATCCTTCACGCGTCCATAAACCGGAGGACTCGGATGTTTAGAAAACATCTGCGAGGGCGGTTAAAAGTTAGAGCCGCTTGACGTCTGGGAGGACGCCGCCCGCCACGTCCCGGCGGAGGAGGAGGATCCATCAGACAGGAAGCGGCGCTCCGGCCCGCTCGCCACGCAGGAGGCCGAGCGCGGCTCCTGGGAGGAATGCTGCGTGGCTTTTGTTCACGGCGAGTCCTCCGCACCAACGACCGGGCGCCACATCTGCAGAGCACATGCTCGGCATCAAGGGGGGGGGGGGGGGGCTGCGTCTGATGCTGATTAGCTCCCTGGGAGAGCCGGGCTCCGTCACACAGAGCAGACTATCCGTTACACTGCTGGTGAACAACAGTGTGTGTGTGTGTGTGTGTGTGTGTGTGTGTGTGTGTGTGTGTGTGTGTGTGTGTGTGTGTGTGTGTGTGTGTGTGTGTGTGTGTGTGTGTGTGTGTGTGTGTGTGTGTGCGTGCGTGTGCGTGCGGCCTCACAGGAGCCAGCCTGAAGGCCTCGCTATACGTCCAATAATCTAATAATCTGATCATTGGACTCTTTAAAGAAGACGAGGAGACTTAGTTTAGGAAAGGAAAAATATAAAAATACAACATCCAGCGTCAGAAACACGGCAGAGACAGAACGTCGCCCCTGATGTCACGAGAGGGGCAACCCGCGGCCCAGAATGCACTCTGATAATTATGATTTCATAGCGTTTAGTTTTAGTTTTTTCTTTTGTTTGAATCTGTAGATTACTGCCTGATAGTCTTATTATTGTCGTTTTTATGACAATAGCTCATAACCTAAATAAGTATATTTATTATTTTTTGAACGAAGGTTAAATGTTATTTCACAAGTTTCAAAAAGTTCCCCAATTTATTTTTAAATGCTCCTGGAGTTCAGTCAGTGGGGGAACTCTTATATTAATGACCTCCATGACCTTTCTAAGCCCCGCCCCTCAGAACAAACTCCATACCCGCCTGTAGAAGTGATTCCATGTGTGGTTCCTCTCCAACCCTTCAGGATTCTTTCGGATGAACTCTTCTTTGGGCTGTGTCTCTAACGCTGCTCTCTGGTTCCTCCTGCAGCGGCGCTCGGCCCGGCGGCGGCGGCGGCGGAGGCCGACGGCCTGGCGGAGGCTCAGAGTGGAGCGGCCCCCACAGCTGAAGGTGAGCTCAAAACTCCTCCTCGTGTTTACTGAGAAGTTCAAACTCATTTGTGTAATCTCTGAAACATCTCCAGGGCATATTTATTATACTTCAGCACCACAGGAATGTAAGCGTCCCGATTGGCTCTCTATCGCCCCCTGGAGGACCGACGAGTAAAGGGCCCGGGAGCATCGGGTTTAGGAGCGACAGAAGGGGGGGGGGGAGATGGGGTCAAGCACGAGGGTCGAATGGAGATCGGTGGCGGTCCGGGAGGCGCCGAGGAAGACGAGGGTCTCGATGATTATTCCATTAAATATCCCGTTTGGGCCGGATGATGTCGTGACGGGTGACGCTTTCAAGGACATCCCATTGTTGGATCCTTATCAGCTTCCCAGAAATAATCTCCCAGTTGTGTGGCATTATTTTTATCTTTGTCTTTTCCCGTAATTCAATGAAGGTTGTCACTACTCTGTGTATTGTGACTATCTAGCCGTGGGGTCAAGGGTCAAGCCAGGGTCAACGGATGTTCACTGTAGTGTACGGACACACACATCATGAAAGGGACCAACAACGCCGCCTGGGGCCTTGCACCCCAATAAATATATATATATTAGGACTGTGAAACGATTAAAATTTTAATCGGGTTAATCACAGGTTTTTGTGGATTAATCATGATTAATCACATATTACCGATATTCTCGGTATATTTTGTGAGAACATAGAGATTTATGACAAAAGACGGATATATACATTTATACATTCTTCTATACAATGGTGCTGCAACTCAGCAGTTATTTAGCAGTTTTCTTCCAAATGGAACATTAATACATCTTCATCCTAAACAGAATGTTTAACCCTCCTGTTACTTTTCGGGTCAATTTGACCCCATTCAATGTTTAATGTCGGTGTTCTTTGGGGTCAATTTGACCCCAGGCTGTTTTTCACTGTGTCAAACATAAGAAATATCAACTTTTTTATTTATTTAAAGGGCTATTTAGGTAGTCAACAAACAAACATAAAGTACCTCACACTTAAACTTGGGAAGCAATATTAATTCTAATAATTTTCTGGAGGTTTTAATTGCTGCGGTCAAATTGACCCCGAGGGTAAAATATGTGAGTAAATGTAAAGGTAACAGGAGGTTAAACAGAACATGTTTCTCTTGTTTGTCAACCATTAACTCCACCATGATACAATCTAAAGGCCTCTAGTCTTCCTCTAGCAGCTGCTGAGGCAAACTGACTGTGTGGGTTTTCTTCATGAACTGGGCCGTGATGAAAGGGATGGCGGGGACACCGCTGCAAAGCTGAAACCTCACCGGCCCGGACAGGTGGACAGATTGACAAGTGACTTTTTTTTGCTCGGTCCCGATGCGCGCGCACGGAGCTCTGTGGCGCGCGAGACGGACATCGATAAGTGTTAACGCAACGCGAAGAGACAGAAATGACATGCTGCTGTGGAGATACGATCAACAACAGACATTTAGTTTAATAAAAGAACAAAGACGTGCTCTAGAGAACATGTCAGGGGGCGGGCCAATCTCTTTAATGTCATGCGATCTATCGACACTACGCCGCGATCGACTGGCAGGTCGCGATCGACGTGTTGAGACCCTGATCTACAGGAAGTAAAAGTCGTAACAAGGTTTCCGGAGGTGAACCTGCGGAAGGATCATTACCGATGAACAGACCGTCTGCATGAGAGCGGACAGAGTTCAGATTGAAGTGGTGGATTGGAAGCTCATTTTGCAAGTGACTTTTTTTTCGTCCCGACGACCAACAACAGACGGATTGGAAGCTCATTCTGCGCATGCGTTAAATGCGTTAAAAAAAAACTAGTTAAACCTGTAATTGAATTAACTGAGTTAACGCGTTATTTTTCACAGCACTAATATATATATATACTAAAATACATAAATTCATTGTAAGGACACAGATTTGTTATTAGGCCAGAGACGTGTTTAGTATAATTAAAACAGAAGTTTAATACGGGAGATTTAAAACAAAACAATTAAAAGCCAAACACATGCAAAAAGAATTAACCTTAAACAAACACATGCAAAAAGAATTAACCTTAAACGAACATGCAAAAACAGAAACAAAATGTAATTAAAAAAAATTATTAGCAGCTCAATAAATAAAATGGTAACAGCAAAACAAAAGAAGTGGGACACACACACACTGGAGTCTGGTGTGTGTGTGTCCCGCAGTGTGTGTGGGTTGTCGGCCGTGTTCATCGTGTCTGCGGCTGGTTGATGATGTCATTCAGGAGCCGGTTACACACACACGACACACACTCTACACACACTCTACACACACTCTACACACACGACACACACACACTACACACACTCTACACACACGACACACACCGTCCTCCCATCTCCACGCTTTCAAACGTGGACCTCTGGTTTTAAGGAATATAGTTTTGAACCTCTTTAGTTCCGGTAATTACACGTCAGCTGATTTAGTGGATAGTGGCTTTTAAAAAGAGACGGCGGGCGGAGCAACAATAGACAACAACAACAACAACAACCATCAACACAACACAATTATACAAACGCTTAAAATGTGAGGAGAAGAAACAGTTAAAGATCTGAGGTGGATATGTTGAAGAATCTGAAGGCTGTGGTGGGGGGGGGGCGTGTGTGTGTGTGTGTGTGTGTGTGTGTGGGGGTAGTCAGCGTCCTCCTCTCTGACACCACCACCCAAGAATCCAGCTCAGAGCCGGCCCTCCTGATTCTGATCCAGCTCCTCTGAGTTCTCTTCAACAACAGATCTCATCTCAGATTACACAACACCCCATCAGGTTCACAATGCAGCCCCCCCCCCCCCATATAATGGTTCGCCCCATTTGCATGCAGGCCTCGCTCTGCAGGGCTGCGTTACATCGGGGGTCGGCTGTAGCTCAGCGGTGACCCGGGGTCGTCCTTCAGGCAGAGGACCGGCCGTTCGATCCCCGGCTGCGCTCTGTGACTGAGTCCTGCCGTAGCTCCTCCCACCAGGCTGTGATTGGGTGAATGATGTCATGGGGTGTTAAAGTGGTGGGAAGACTAGAAAGAGATCAACAAGGTCAGGTTTCATTGACCTTTTAAAGTAAAACACACACTGCTGTAGTAATACGCGTAAGTATACGAAAGTAATGTCCTCTTCTGACCACTAGTGGCCACTAGAGAGTCGTCAGACACGTTCAAGCCGCTCCGGATGCTTCCATCTTGTCCTCTTCCTGGAAGTCGGTCTGTAAATGAAGACGTTGTAATTAAAGAGCCGCTCGTCTGTGAGCTGGTTTCCATTCGCTAAACCCCAGAGCTGCTCCCAGTGCAGCTGGTATCAAGAGCCACTGGACGTGTGTGTGTGTGTGAGTGTGTGTGTGTGAGTGTGTGTGTGTGTGTGTGTGTGTGTGTGTGTGTGTGTGTGTGTGTGTGTGTGTGTCTCTGCACCCACACCATTCATTTTCATTTACTTGTCCAGTGATCTGCATCACAGAGGAGACACTAGATAACTGAGCTGTGTGTGGTCAACGTGATGCAGTGTGGCTACATGTTGCTACATTGTGGCTACATGTTGCTACATTGTGGCTACATTGTGGTTACCTTGTGGCTACATGTTGCTACATTGTGGCTACATTGTGGTTACCTTGTGGCTACATGTTGCTACGTTGTGGCTACATTGTGGCTACATTGTGGTTACCTTGTGGCTACATGTTGCTATGTTGTGGCTACATTGTGGTTACCTTGTGGCTACATGTTGCTACGTTGTGGCTACATTGTGGTTACCTTGTGGCTACATGTTGCTACATTGTGGCTACATTGTGGTTACCTTGTGGCTACATTGTGGTTACCTTGTGGCTACATGTTGCTACATTGTGGCTATATTGTGCCACATTGTGGCTACATGTTGCTACATTGTGGCTACATTGTGCTACCTTGTGGCTACATTGTGGTTACCTTGTGGCTACATGTTGCTACATTGTGGCTACATTGTGCTACCTTGTGGCTACATTGTGGTACCTTGTGGCTACATTGCTACATGGATCGTGAGCGGTAGTTTCGGAGCTATGATTACAGGGTTTTATGATTCTTTGTATATTATCTACGTATAGTACAACTCCTTTCAGACTTCCTGTATTAAGACTATTCTCTCTTTTCTCTTCCCTCTCCTCCTCTCCTTGCCTCCTCTCTCCTCTCATTCCATTTTGTTCGCCCGATGGGGAAACACTCGACCGACCGATTGTGTAGCGTCATCACTTCGCTCGCTGGCCTGATCCCAATCTACACACTCAGGGCTCAGACTCTGAGGCGCGGTCCCTGAAGGGGTCCTTGAGGGTTCAGCTCTGCCCGCTGTCGGGTCCTCACATGTTGAGTCCTTCATCAACACTTTCCCTAAAACACATACATTACACGCCTGGTTTCTTCTTCTCTTTTTATTGGACGGAAACAAATAAATAGATTATTTTAAGGTGACCTCTCGTCTCGTGAGTAAAAAATATCAAAATCAAAATCTACATTACATAACGTGGCACGACGGCAATGTGATACGTCCCCGTTGGTATTTCCAGCCCTCGCACTCCACCGTAAATCTCTGAGGGTCCGGGGTTTAAGGCCTTAAGGGGGACGTTGGGATGGGGCCACTCGCTCAGTAAATCAGGGACAGACTTCGGCCCTAATAGGGCCCAAAGTCTCCCAGATCCATCCTGGCGTCAGCTCTGCTATCAAAACACTCCGACCGGCTGAAGAGGACCGGAGCTGAGACCTCCGCAGACTCTGGTCTCTGGTTCGTCAACACCAGGAACTAAAGCCGCTGTCAGTCTATGTCTCACGGTCTCTAAGGGTCCAGGTCTTTAGGGTCCAGGTCTATAGGATCCAGGTCTTTAGGGTCCAGGTTTTAAGGGTCCAGGTTTTAAGGGTCCTGGTCTTTAGGGTCACGGTTTTAAGGGTCCAGGTCTTAAGGGTCCAGGTCATAAGGGTCCAGGTCTTTAGGGTCCAGGTCTTAAGGGTCCAGGTCATAAGGGTCCAGGTCATAAGGGTCCAGGTCTTTAGGGTCACGGTTTTAAGGGTCCAGGTCATAAGGGTCCAGGTCTTTAGGGTCCAGGTCTTAAGGGTCCAGGTCATAAGGGTCCAGGTCATAAGGGTCCAGGTCTTTAGGGTCCAGGTCTTAAGGGTCCAGGTCATAAGGGTCCAGGTCATAAGGGTCCAGGTCTTTAGGGTCCAGGTCTTTAGGGTCCAGGTCTTAAGCGTCCAGGTCTTTAGGGTCCAGGTCTTAAGCGTCCAGGTCTTTAGGGTCCAGGTCATAAGGGTCCATGTCTTTAGGGTCCAGGTCTTAGGGGTCCAGGTCATAAGGGTCCAGGTCTTTAGGGTCCAGGTCATAAGGGTCCAGGTCTTTAGGGTCACGGTTTTAAGGGTCCAGGTCTTTAGGGTCTAGGTCTATAGGATCCAGGTCTTTAGGGTCACGGTTTTAAGGGTCCAGGTCTTAATGGTCCAGGTCATAAGGGTCCAGGTCATAAGGGTCCAGGTCTTTAGGGTCACGGTTTTAAGGGTCCAGGTCTTAAGGGTCCAGGTCATAAGGGTCCAGGTCTTTAGGGTCCAGGTCTTAAGGGTCCAGGTCATAAGGGTCCAGGTCATAAGGGTCCAGGTCTTTAGGGTCCAGGTCATAAGGGTCCATGTCTTTAGGGTCCAGGTCTTAGGGGTCCAGGTCATAAGGGTCCAGGTCTTTAGAGTCCAGGTCATAAGCGTCCAGGTCTTTAGAGTCCAGGTCATAAGGGTCCAGGTCTTTAGGGTCCAGGTCTTTAGGGTCCAGAAACTCGGTTCTTACTTTTCAGCTTTCAGAGGATGTGATGACATGTCTGGTCCATCGGGGGGAGACCTCACCCACAATCCTTTGCAATCACAGCATGCTACCTGAGGAGCTAACTCCTAACTCTCTCCACTAGGGGTGCTATTTGACGTTAACTGTTAGCTTCTGGTGGGCAGAAGAGTCTCACTTCTAAATAACGGAGCTGGCGTACAGAGGTTACACTACGATGTGTTCAGGCTCAAATGTGATTGTGTAAAATGTAGTTTTTAGAAGGTGGATCATCAGAGATTAAGAATACATTTGTAAAAAGATAATGTGCAAATGGTCTTTGAGGACTTTACATGGGATGATGTTCTTTTTTTTAACGTAGTCTTGAATTTTTTAATGAGAATTATGTAATTTTAATGTCATTGACATGGACTACTCCCTCAATGAAGCGTGGTGGGTGTCCACATTGCACACGCCGTGTCCTCTCAGGGTTAACATGGCCGTCGATGACCTCACACACCGAGGGAACAGGTCTGCTTACAGCGACGCCGCTGTGGTGTAAACAGAGACGCTCGTCTTCTGTCCATCGGCGGTGTTTACGTTGAAGCAGACCTGGGCCTCTGTTGGTCTGCTGGCCCACCTTCAGGAACCTGGGGCCTCGTCGGAGAGTCAGTGAGATTGTTCTATTTTATTTAACCGATTCAACTGGAGAACCAAAGTTGGAGTTCAAGGTGGTGAACAGATACGATTGGACTGCAGGCCGAGCCCGATATCTGTGAAGCGGGGTCGAAGTAGCTGATGTTCGTGTGCTTCCGTTGACGCGCCCACTTTCTGCTCCTCAAGGTTACTTCCTGGAGTTCCAGGAGCGGGTCAACAACATCACCCACTTCCAGGGCCAGATGGCCATGCTGCACTGCAAGGTGACGGGGAACCCGCGGCCGACCATCCGCTGGCTGAAGAACGACGCCCCCGTGGTCCAGGAGCAGGGACGCATCACCATCCGGAAAACAGAGGCGGGGTCCAAGCTCCGGATCCAGGACCTGGACACCACGGACACGGGCTACTACCAGTGTGTCGCCTCCAACGCATTCAAGGTCATCTCGGCCACCGGCGTCCTGTACGTCAAGCTAGGTACGGTTCACCTGTATGACTCAGCCCGATCTTAAAGCTGCATTCTCTCTCCTGACCACCAGGGGGCGACGCCTCTGGTTGTATAGAAGTCTATAGAATGACTCTACTTCTCTAATGATGTCATCATTGAGTAAATGTTATACCTTTACATATTTATAGGATCTTAGTTTGTAATGTTGTCTTCATGTTGCCTCACAGGACAGATGCCCACCCGCAGCCCAGATGAGCCGTAAGTACACTCCAGAGTACCCTTTCCTTCTCCCTGACTCCTTCTCTCTGACTCCTTCTCCCTGACTCCTTCTCTCTGACTCCTTCTCTCTGACTCCTTCTCTCTGACTCCTTCTCCCCGACTCCTTCTCCCCGACTCCTTCTCTCTGACTCCTTCTCCCTGACTCCTTCTCCCTGACTCCTTCTCTCTGACTCCTTCTCTCTGGCTCCTTCTCCCTGACTCCTTCTCTCTGGCTCCTTCTCCCTGACTCCTTCTCCCTGACTCCTTCTCTCTGACTCCTTCTCTCTGACTCCTTCTCCCTGACTCCTTCTCTCTGGCTCCTTCTCCCTGACTCCTTCTCTCTGACTCCTTCTCTCTGGCTCCTTCTCCCTGACTCCTTCTCCCTGACTCCTTCTCTCTGACTCCTTCTCCCTGACTCCTTCTCTCTGGCTCCTTCTCCCTGACTCCTTCTCTCTGGCTCCTTCTCTTTGACTCCTCTTTTTTGACTCCTTCTCTCTGGCTCCTTCTCTCTGACTCCTTCTCCCCAACTCCTTCTCTCTGACTCCGTCTCTTTGACTCCTCTTTTTTGGCTCCTTCTCCCTGACTCCTTCTCTCTGACTCCTTCTCCCCGACTCCTTCTCTCTGACTCCTTCTCTTTTACTTCTCTTTTTTGACTCCTTCTCTCTGGCTCCTTCTCCCTGACTCATTCTCTATGTCTCCTTCTCTTTGACTCCTCTTTTTTGACTCCTTCTCTCTGACTCCTTCTCTCTAACTCCTTCTCTCTGACTCCTTCTCTCTAACTCCTTCTCTCTGACTCCTTCTCTCTAACTCCTTCTCTCTGACTCCTTCTCTCTGACTCCTTCTCCCTGACTCCTTCTATCTGACTCCTTCTCTTTCACTCCTTCTCCCTGACTCATTCTCTCTGACTCATTCTCTTTGACTCATTCTCTCTGACTCCTTCTCCCTGACTCCTTCTCCCTGACTCCTTCTCTCTGACTCCTTCTCTCTGACTCCTTCTCTTTGACTCATTCTCTCTGACTCCTTCTCTCTGACTCCTTCTCTCTGACTCCTTCTCTTTGACTCCTTCTCCCTGACTCCTTCTCTCTGACTCCTTCTCTTTGACTCCTTCTCCCTGACTCCTTCTCTCTGACTCCTTCTCTCTGACTCCTTCTCCCTGACTCCTTCTCTCTGACTCCTTCTCTTTGACTCCTTCTCCCTGACTCCTTCTCTCTGACTCCTTCTCTTTGACTCCTTCTCCCTGACTCCTTCTCTCTGACTCCTTCTCTCTGACTCCTTCTCCCTGACTCCTTCTCTTTGACTCCTTCTTGTAATGCACTTAGTCCAGAGCTCCGGGATTCATTCTACCATCTACTCTATTTTAAGGGTGCATGTGATGAGCGTGCTCGTCCACTAGGGATTCTGGAGCGGTTTGTTTTTAGGACTAGAACCATGCAGGCCGGTTCTGTGTGTGTGTGTGTGTGTGTGTGTGTGTGTGTGTGTGTGTGTGTGTGTGTGTGTGTGTGTGTGTGTGTGTGTGTGTGTGTGTGTGTGTGTGTGTGTGTGTGTGTGTGTGTGTGTGTGTGTGTGTGTGTGTGTGTGTGTGTGTGTGTGTGTGTGTGTGTGTTCTGGCTTCGAGCTCAGTTTGTTTTAGGGATTAAGACTCGGGTTCAGCCTGGGAGACTAAACCGAGCACAAACATGACTTCACTGTGACCGGAGCGGCGTCTGGTTTAAGCCGCTCGACAACTTCCTGTAGCAACACGGAGCAGCTGCTCCACAGGGAGTCTCCTCTCTGTGATTGACAGACTCCAGGAATAGGAATGATTAGTGGGAATATGAGAGATGTAAGAGAAATAAACTTCAAGTCTGAGCGTGTCAAAGTATAATCCGTCTGACTGAAGGCCAGAGCTTCATTTGTGTCGTGTTTCCTTTTTGTTTTTTCAATTCAAGTCAGTTTATTTTGTATGGCCCAAAATCACAAAATATCCTCAGAGGAGAGAGGTGCTCAGTGTATCCTAAAACTAGTAGATAGGTGCTCAGTGTATCCTAAGCGTCCCCCAGCAGCCTATCAGCCTATAGCAGCATCTCTAGGTCTGGACCAGGTGAACCTGGTTCAGGTCTAACTATAAGACCATCAAGAGGAAAGTCTTCAGTCTACATGAGGAGCTTGATACCTGAAGGCTCTGACTCCATCCTACTTTAGTGGGGTAATATGGTACTACAAGCTCTCTAGTGGGGTGATATGGTACTACAAGCTCTCTAGTGGGGCGATATGGTACTACAAGCTCTCTAGTGGGGTGATATGGTACTACAAGCTCTCTAGTGGGGTAATATGGTACTACAAGCTCTCTAGTCGGTAATATGGTACTACAAGCTCTCTAGTGGGGTGATATGGTACTACAAGTTCTCTAGTGGTGTAATATGATACTACAAGCTCTCTAGTGGGGTAATGTGGTACTACAAGCGCTCTAGTGGTGTAATATGTTACTACAAGCTCTCTAGTGGGGTAATATGGTACTACAAGCTATTTAGTGGGGTAATATGGTACTACAAGCTCTTTAGTGGGGTGATATGGTACTACAAGCTCTCTAGTGGGGTAATATGGTACTACAAGTTCTCTAGTGGTGTAATATGATACTACAAGCTCTCTAGTGGGGTAATGTGGTACTACAAGCTCTCTAGTGGTGTAATATGTTACTACAAGCTCTCTAGTGGGGTAATATGGTACTACAAGCTCTTTAGTGGGGTAATATGGTACTACAAGCTCTTTAGTGGGGTGATATGGTACTACAAGCTCTCTAGTGGGGTAATATGGTACTACAAGCTCTCTAGTGGGGTAATATGGTACTACAAGCTCTTTAGTGGGGTAATATGGTACTACAAGCTCTTTAGTGGGGTGATATGGTACTACAAGCTCTCTAGTGGGGTAATATGGCACTACAAGCTCTCTAGTGGGGTAATATGGTACTACAAGCTCTCTAGTGGGGTAATATGGGACAACAAGCTCTCTAGTGGAGTAATGTGGTACTACAAGCTCTCTAGTGGACTAACATGGTACTACAATCTCTCTAGTGGGGTAACATGGTACTACAAGCTCTCTAGTGGGTAACATGGTACTACAAGCCCTCTAGTGGGGTAACATGGTACTACAAGCACTGTACTACAAGCTCTCTAGTGCACTAACATGGTACTACAAGCCCTCTAGTAGTAGGGTAATGTAATTTTCAAGCTCTCTAGTGGGGTAACATGGGACTACAAGCTCTCTAGTGTGGTAATATGGTACTACAAGCTCTAGTGGGGTAACATGGTACTACAAGCTCTCTAGTGGGGTAATATGGTACTACAAGCTCTAGTGGGGTAACATGGTACTACAAGCTCTCTAGTGGGGTAATATGGTACTAGAAGCTCTCTAGTGGGGTGATATGGTACTACAAGCTCTCTAGTGGGGTAATATGGTACTACAAGCTCTCTAGTGGGGTAACATGGTACTACAAGCTCTCTAGTGGGGTAATATGGTACTAGAAGCTCTCTAGTGGGGTGATATGGTACTACAAGCTCTCTAGTGGGGTAATATGGTACTACAAGCCCTCTAGTGGGGTGATATGGTACTACAAGCTCTCTAGTGGAGTAATATGGTACTACAAGCTCTCTAGTGGGGTAATATGGCACTACAAGCCCTCTACTGGGGTGATATGGTACTACAAGATCTCTAGTGGGGTAATATGGTACTACAAGCCCTCTAGTGGCGTAATATGGTACTACAAGCTCTCTAGTGGGGTAATATGGTACTACAAGCCCTCTACTGGGGTAATATGGTACTACAAGCTCTCTAGTGGGGTAATATGGTACTACAAGATCTCTAGTGGGGTAATATGGTACTACAAGCCCTCTAGTGGCGTAATATGGTACTACAAGCTCTCTAGTGGGGTAACATGGTACTACAAGCTCTCTAGTGGGGTGATATGGTACTACAAGCTCTCTAGTGGACTAACATGGTACTACAAGCCCTCTAGTGGGGTGATATGGTACTACAAGCTCTCTAGTGGGGTAATGTGGTACTACAAGCTCTCTAGTGGGGTAATATGGTACTACAAGCTCTCTAGTGGGGTAATGTGGTACTACAAGCTCTCTAGTGGGGTAACATGGTACTACAAGCTCTCTAGTGGGGTAATGTGGTACTACAAGCTCTCTAGTGGGGTAATGTGGTACTACAAGCTCTCTAGTGGGGTAACATGGTACTACAAGCTCTCTAGTGGGGTAATGTGGTACTACACGCTCCTTGAGATATGATGATGCCTCAACAGTTAATGTTAGTGTAGCCCAGAGTCACACATTCCTTTACGGGGTTGTTGACGGTGGTGTTGGAGATCAGGGCAATACCATCTACAGAAACTATGTCATGAGATAATTGGTTCCAGATCTAGTAAAATAACTTCCGTGTTGTCGTAGTTTAACATCAGGAAGTTGCAGCTCATCCAGGCTTGAAGTTTAACAAAGTATTTACTTTTATAATCGCATAAATCAACTATTGACGGCACTCATTTGCTTTAAAGTTGTGAAATAGAAGACCTGGCCTGTGTGGTGACTGCACAATGCATGGTGTCTGTAGCGGGACACCAGAGGAGGTCATGATGGGGGGTCAGAGTCTGCATGGAGCCCCGGGGGGGGGGGGGGGGGTCTGGGCCATGTGGCCAGCAGAGAGCGACAGGAAACCACTTCCTCCCCGCCGCCATCACACTTTACAATCCAGCCACTGTGAGTGAGTTACTGGAGGACCGGCCGGAGACAATCGGGGGATTCAGATCCTCAGGTGACCAGGAGACATCCTGTCCACGGCTCAGAGACCCTCTTCTGGTGGGGGGCTGGACCTTAACGGGCTCTTTGTGCTCCAAGCCGTTGGTTTAATGTTCTCACTTCTTTTCTCTCGTTGCCGTGAAATGTGTCCAAAGAGGTTCACGTTCAGAATCATTCGGTCTCTTTCCTGTGATTACTGGTGGATGACCTTTGACCTCCTCCTAGTCAGTGTGTATGCGTGTGTGTGTGTGTGGGCGTGTATGTGTGTGCGTGGGAGTGTGAGTGTGTGCGTGTCTGTGAGTGTGTGTGTGTGAGTGTGTGTGTGTGAGTGTATGCATGTGAGTGTGTGTGTGTATGCGTGTGAGTGTGTGTGTGTGTGTGAGTGTATGTGAGTGTATGTGAGTGTGTGCGTGTCTGTGAGTCTGTGAGTGTGTGTGTGAGTGTATGTGTGTGAGTGTGTGTATGTGTGTGTGAGTGTGTGTGTGAGTGTATGTGAGTGTGTGTTGTAGGTGAGCTGCAGCCGTGCATGATCAATATTAATATGGCTTGTTTATTGCAGTTAAAGCTTCACGTGGTTCTTTCATAAAAAGAAGGCTGGTTGTCTTATTGGTCGACCTGCTAGACACCCCCCCCCCACACACACACACACTCACCTAGAGTACAGGAAAATAAATACATTAAAAAACATTTCTGAGACATGTCTAGTTACTCATCAGCCAACGTGACATGTTTCTATAATAAACTGAAATCAGCCGATGGTATTTCATCTCGTATCGGGTCACAGAGCGATCGTTGTCGTTGTAAGCTGTTTATTTACCTCCGACATGAACCTTCTTCATTCTCTCTCTTTCTTTCCAAGTGCTTGAAGAAGAATTGATCTTCCTCCTCAGGTCTCTGGAGAAAGGATTCTGCCAGCCGTACCGCGGCATCGCCTGCGCCCGCTTCATCGCCAACCAGAGCATCTACGTGGAGTCTCTGCAGATGCAGGGCGAGAGCGAGAACCGCATCACAGGTGAGGGCGTCGCCCGCCCCCCCGAGTCGACCTATCGACCTGTCGGCTCACACGCGTGTCTCTGCTTCCTCCGCCCTAGCCGCCTTCACCATGATCGGCACCTCCACCCACCTGTCGGACCAGTGCTCCAGCTTCGCCATCCCGTCCTTCTGCTACTACGTGTTCCCGCTGTGCGACGAGGGCTCCCGGGCGCCGCGGCGCCGCCAGCTGTGCCGGGACGAGTGCGAGGCGCTGGAGAACGACCTGTGCCACGCCGAGTACGGCATCGCGCGCTCCAACCCCATGATCCTCATGCAGCTGGAGCTGCCCAGCTGCCATCTGCTGCCGCAGCCCGGCACGCCCGACTCCGCCTCCTGCATGAGGATCGGGGTGCCGCCGGAGAAACTGGGTCCATGTAGGTGGAACCTGCTCCCGGTCTTCATGCTAAGCTAGGCTAACCACGCCTCTGTGCAGACAGGCACTCTTTTCATTTCACTTTCAGGAACTCAATATTAACGCGTTCCATTCAGTCATCGTTTATATTTTGTTAGCTTAGCATAAAGACTGGAAGCAGGTTAGCTGCATCCAGTCTTTATGCTAAGCTAGGCTAACCACGCCCTGACTCTCTGTGCAGACATGCAGTCTTTATATTTTACTTTCAGAAACTAAATATTAACGACTTCCATTCAAAGTCATCATTTATTTGGTGTTAGCTTAGCATAAAGACTGGAAGCAGGTAAGCTGCGTCCAGTCTTTATGCTAAGCTAGGCTAACTACGCCCTGACTCTAGTAGTGCGTAGTTAGTCCAGTCTTTATGCTAAGCTAAGCTAACTACGCCCTGACTCTAGTAGGGCGTAGTTAGTCCAGTCTTTATGCTAAGCTAGGCTAACTGACTCCAGCTCTGTGCAGAACACACTGACATGCAGTCTTTTCATGTCACTTTCAGGAATAAAATATCGACGTGTTGCATTCAAAGTCATCCTCCGTTGTTGTTGTTGTTAGCTTAGCATAATTTAGCCCCGTCTCCGCCCAACAGACTCGCCCATGGACCACAGCTGCTACAACGGCAGCGGGGCCGACTACCGCGGCACGCTGAGCGTCACGGCGTCGGGCCACCACTGCCAGCCGTGGAGCTCCCAGTACCCCCACAGCCACCACCTGTCCCAGCACTACCCCGAGCTCTGGGGCAGCCACAACTTCTGCCGGAACCCCGGGGGCCAGGTGGAGGGGCCCTGGTGCTTCACGCTGGACCCCCAGGTCCGGATGGACCTGTGTGACATCCAGCCCTGCCGTGAGTACCGGATGAGTGATGTCTGCACACAGAACCATAAAGGTTCTTAAAGGGTTCTTTAAGAGGCTTTGTGGTTCTACGAAGAACCATCGCCTACTGGAGAACCATTCTTTCTATTTGAGACACCTTTATAGGTTATTTGAAGAACTCTTTAAGGAAATGGTTCTTTAGAGAACCCTGGTTTGAAAGGTTCTTTGTGGAACCAGAAATGGTGCCTTAAAGAACCATGTTTTGAAGGTTCTTTGAGACACCTTTATTGGTTCTTGAAAGAACTTTTTAAGGACATGGTTCTTAAAGAACCCTGATTTGAAAGTTTCTTTGTGGAACCAGAAATGGTTCTTCTATGGCATCACTCTGAAGAACCATGTCCGGTTCCAGATGCTCCTCCATGGTTCTGCGTGTTCTATGTTTGAGTGTGGAGGCGAACGAAAGGCTAGAAACTCTCCAGTGAACAAGAGAATTATAAAGACAAGAAATAACCATTGACATCTCTCGACTCTTTTTATTAATATGTATTATTATTATATATTTTCTCCATTGAATGTTATATTTGACACTGAACTAGTTCATCTTTATCTCAGTGATTGAGTCCAAATGAGCAGAACACATCACGATGAGCCTGAACTTCTGTGGGTCAGGATGTCCGGCCCCCTAAACTCTCCAGGGCGTCCCTCCTCGGGCCTAGCCCCCCCTCTCTGACTCCTCCGTACGCCCCTGGCTATAATGAACGGTGCCGCCGGTACCAGAGGACTAGTTCCCATCCTGTGGTCCTGCCGTCCCCAGAGGCCCCGAGCAGCCCCAGGAAGGAGATCCTCTTCATCCTGATCCCGGCCATCGCCATCCCGCTCGTCATCGCCTGCCTCTTCTTCCTCGTCTGCATGTGTCGCAACAAGCAGAAGGACTCGAGCGACACGGCGCCGCGCGGCCCGCTGGGCGGCTCGGCCAACCAGGACATGGAGCTGTCGCTCCTCAGCCAGCAGAAACACCAGGTACCACACACACACACACACACACACACACACGCACGCACGCACGCACACACACACACACACACACACACACACACACACACACGCACGCACGCACACACACACATACACACACACACACACACACACACACACACACACACACACACATCATAGCCTCTTCATTCTTTTTAATGCATAGTAAAAAGGGAACTTGCACCATTATATGTTCAAATGATGAAGTATTTTAAGCTAGATAAGAACTCAGAGGCTTATGGCTCGTATTACTTACTTTTAATGTTTTTTATTACTTACTTTAAAAGTTTTTCATTACTTGTTTGAATGTTTTTTATTACCTATCTTTAATGTGCTGTACTGTAGCTTCGCATTGTGTGTATTTTGTGTTCTTCTTACCACATATACTGTTGAAGTGCGTCTTACCCTGTACTGTTTGTTATTGTTTTATGCTTGTTATTGTTTTATGTTTATTATTTTGTTATGTTTGTTATAGTTTTATGTTTATTATGGTCTGTCACAGGACTACAGATGCAAATTAGCTGTGTAGCTACAATCTGGTTGGGAGCATCCAATGGAGACATTTATGTTTTAACTGCACACGATACATTTTAAATAAAGATAATAATAAAAGCGCCACTCTTTAAAATGGGGCTAACGGAGAATGTGTTCATGGTGTGTTATCACAGTATTCCATATGCAGTGTTTTGGTCAAGATCAAACATCTGTTACTCAAACTCAGAGAGAGAGAGAGAGAGAGAGAGAGAGAGAGAGAGAGAGAGAGAGAGAGAGAGAGAGAGAGAGAGAGAGAGAGAGAGAGAGAGAGAGAGAGAGAGAGAGACTGTGTTGACATGCATGGTCTTGGTTGCCCTGTGGCTGCAGGCCAAGCTGCGGGAGATCAACATGTCGGCGGTGCGCTTCATGGAGGAGCTCGGCGAGGACCGGTTCGGCAAAGTCTACAAGGGCCACATGTACGGCACGGCGCCCGGCGAGCAGACCCAGGTGGTGGCCATCAAAATGCTGAAGGACAAGGTCGACGCCCCGCTCTGCGACGACTTCCGCCACGAAGCCGCGGTGCGCGGCCACATCCAGCACCAGAACGTGGTGTGTCTGCTGGGCTCCGTCACCAAGGAGCAGCCCATGAGCATGATCTTCTCCTACTCCAGCCTCGGGGACCTCCACGAGTACCTGGTGATGCGCTCCCCCAACTCGGACGTCGGCAGCTCGGACGACGGCAAGACGGTCAAGTCCACGCTGGAGCAGGCGGACTTCCTCCACGTCATCACCCAGGTGGCCGCGGGGATGGAGTACCTCTGCAGCCAGCAGCTGGTCCACAAAGACCTCGCCGCCCGCAACATTCTGGTCTTCGACAAGCTGAGCGTGAAGATCCTGGACCTGGGCCTGTTCAGAGACGTGTACTCGGCCGACTACTACAACCTGGTGGGCGCCAGCCCCTTCCCCATTCGCTGGATGTCCCCGGAGGCCGTCATGTACGGCAAACTCTCCACCGACTCCGACATCTGGTCCTACGGCGTCCTGCTGTGGGAGACCTTCAGCTACGGCCTGCAGCCGTACTGCGGCTACTCCAACCAGGACGTGATCGAGATGCTGCGCGGCCACCAGCTGCTGTCCTGTCCGGACGACTGCCCGTCCTGGATCTACACCCTCATGCTGGAGTGCTGGAGCGAGTTCCCGGCGCGGCGGCCGCGCTTCAAGGACATCCACTCGCGCCTGCGCTCCTGGGAAAGCCTGTCCAACTACAACAGCTCGGCCCAGACGTCCGGCACCAGCAACACCACCCAGACCAGCTCCCTGAGCACCAGCCCCGTGAGCAACCTCAGCATGAGCGCCGCCAGCGCGTCTCGCTACGCCAGCCCCAAGAAGAGCCTGCCCTTCCACCAGCCCCAGTTCCTGAAGGGCCCGATGCACCGGCCCATGGTGCCGCAGCAGCTCTACATCCCCGTCAACGGGTACCACCCCATGCCGGCGTACCCCTACCTCCAGAACTTTTACCCCATGCAGATGCCCATGCCGATTGCCCACCAGCAGATGCACCACCCGCCGCAGATGGTGGCCAAAGCCGGCTCTCACCACAGCGGCAGCGGATCCACGTCGACGGGCTACGTCACCACGGCGCCGTCCAACACCTCCGTCACGGAGCGAGCGGCGCTGCTCAGCGAGGACTCCAAGACCCACGACGAGGACTCGGCCGACAGGCCCGACCAGAACAAGGACCTGTTAGTGCCTGAAACGGAACTGCTAGGGGACGGCGACCCGCCCCAGACGGAGGAGCTGGGCCTCCACCTGTCGGACTCTTAGGGCTCCGCCCGGGGCCAGGGGGGCGGAGTCTCTCTGGGCTGGCCAGCATGTCGTGAGCCGTGTTGAGGGGGCGGGATGCTCCGGGAGGTTCTGGATGGCGCTGCCACAGATTTGAATGTCATGTTTGGACCTCTCAGAGTCCGCCGACTGCTTCCAGACCTCCGCTGTCCTCCTTCTCTTCTCCTTCTCTTCTCTTCTCCTTCTCCTCTCCATCTCTTCTCCTTCTCTTCTCCTTCTCTTCTCCTTCTCTTCTTGCCGTTGCTGTGCAACACAAAACATTTCCTCATCCACGAGAACTTCTGAGGTAGTTTGATGAGAGTTCCCTTCAGGCCGTTCAGTGGGAGGAGCCAACACTTCCATGGGAGGAGCCAACGCTTCAGTGGGAGGAGCCAATGCAACAACACCTCGGATAACACCAGAACCTTCTGCTTGTCCAGAATATAGTGATACAGTCCCTTCTTCTTCTTCTTCTTCATCTTCTTCATCTTCTCCTTCTTCTTCGTCATTTCCTTCTTGATCTTCTTCTTCATCTTCTTCTTATTTTTCTTCATCATCATCATCTTCTTCCTCATCTCCTTCTTCTTCATCTTCTCCTTCTCCTTCTTCATCTTCTTCATCTTCATCTTCTTCATCTGCCCCCCTCCTGCAGTGCCGTTGTGTTTACTTTGAGACCGACTCTACTGGATCTGAACCCAGATGTCGTCAGTAGAATCTTTCTGGTGCTTGTTTTGAGGTTCTTCTCCTCTGGATTGATGGATTGGTGGATTGATGGATTGATCGATTGTGAAAGCCTCAATCAAAGATCAATAGATCAATATGATGAATACTTATGCTGTAGGAGTTAATAGTAATTATACTCACTGGCAAAAACCAAGAATGAGACCCGAGAACCTCTTTAAACCAACGTGTCTCCACGGCGTTGACCTCTGAACTCTGATCACCAAACTCTGCAGACTTTTATAATGATGTACTGTTTGATTATATTTGTTTATAGTTTTTTACTTTTTGGTGAAGATTCCTCCGCCTGATGTTAGTACAATGTCCTCTCCACCACATGTTTGCTTTGTTTAGGTAGATGTTTTTTGCTTTCCATATAATGTTTACATCCATCTAGTGAAGAAGACAATAAATAAAACCAGAGCAATAAAATAGAGTATTTCTCCTGGATAAGAGGAGAACGTGGATTATAATGTGTCATTGCATGTGCAGATCGTCTAATATATGGTACACTGCACAGTCAAGTTACATTAGGCCAACACATATACTTTGTACTGAAGAAATACTTGTATTGCTAATCCTAATAAAATAATGTAAACATCACGTACTGATGACCTCGTTGATGACCTCATGTTTTAATGTGGAGGACGTCGCTCTGAGTGTTCCCGTTGTTCTGTTTAAAGCTGGACTTCCATACATGTGTGAACGGACATGCATGTTAGTGCAGTCAGACATAATCTCATGAAACAAAATAAACACGTGTCAGATGACCCTCGCGTGCACTGAGCATGTGCAGAAGCAGAGGGTCAGGGGCGATAACGCCGCTAATTGATGCAAAGCGCTTGAACAATAGCTTTTCCTCCTGTGCATGTTGTCAGTAGCTTTATTAAATTATGAATTTAACCGACCACCAGGCCCCGTTGTGTTTAAAAAGGTGAGCTGTAAAATTATGAGCTGACCGCTACTTCCCCCTAGTGGCCGACTGCACTACTACACACAGTGTGAGGACCCACCGGGGCCCCTGGTATTTAAACAATTATATATATATATATATATATATATGCATATTCAATTCAATTCAATTCAGTTTATTTGTATAGCCCAATTTCACAAATTACAAATTTGTCTCGGAGTGCTTTACAATCTGTACACATAGACATCCTAGACATCCCTGCCCCAAAACCTCACATCGGACCAGGAAAAACTCCCAAATAACCCTTCAGGGGGAAAAAAGGGAAGAAACCTGGAGGAGAGCAACAGAGGAGGATCCCTCTCCAGGATGGACAGATGCAATAGATGTAATGTGTACAGAAGGACAGATTATGTATATATGCGTATATATGTATATATATATATGCATATATGTATATACAGGACTGTCTCAGAAAATTAGAATATTGTGATGAAGTTCTTTATTTTCTGTAATGCAATTTAAAAAACAAAAATGTCATGCATTCTGGATTCATTACAAATCAACTGAAATATTGCAAGCCTTTTATTCTGATTTATTGTTGATTATGGCTTACAGCTTAAGAAAACTCAAATATCCTATCTCTAAATATTAGAATATCATGAAAAAGTATACTAGTAGGGTATTAAACAAATCACTTGAATTGTCTAACTTGAAACACCTGCAAGGGTTTCCTGAGCCTTGACAAACACTCAGCTGTTATAAATCTTTTTTTTTACTTGGTCTGAGGAAATATTAAAATTTTATGAGATAGGATTTTAGAGTTTTCTTAAGCTGTAAGCCATAATCAGCAATATTAAAAGAATAAAAGGCTTGCAATATTTCAGTTGATTTGTAATGAATCCAGAATGCATGACATTTTTGTTTTTTTAATTGCATTACAGAAAATAAAGAACTTTATCACAATATTCGAATTTTCTGAGACAGTCCTGTATGCGTATATATGTATATATATGTATATATATGCGTATATATGTATATGTATATATGTATATATACGCATATATATGTATATATGTATATATATCTGTGTATATATATATATATGTATATATACGCATATACATATATATGTATATATATCTGTGTGTATATATGTATATATATGTATATATAGATATATGTATGTATATATACATATATGTGTATAAATATGTGTATATATACAGATATATATATATATGGTCCATAAACTGAGACAGCAGTTGTGTATGTAGATGTTTTATTCCCTTCTCTGGTTATTATTAATGCATTCGATGATAGCTTTGAGTCGTGGTTCGGCTTCAGTCTCAAGGGACGAGGATCACACGGAGTCTGAAGGACCTTCAGCATCTGGATGGATTCTGTATGACTGGATGAAATATTGAACCTCCTTATTGAAAACCAGATCTGGAGGGGTTCAGACCGGAGCTCCTCTGTCGCCGTGGAGCAGGAGCTCCTCGCCGTGAGAAGCCTGGCGTAACACGTCTGGGAAAGACGCGTCAATAACGCAGAAGTATACCAATGTATGAGAGTCGACAAAGGAACATTTTTTATCTTGACATATAAATTGAGTTTCCAGATGCGTTGACTTTGTGTGGATATAATCATATATATAATATTATATATATATATATATATATATATATATATAATATATATACGTGGGGCTGCCAGTTCATGAGGAACAGTGAGTACTAAACAGCCTGAAGCGACTCAACGTGTCTGCATAACGTATTCACTTTGACATTATCCAGTTCTATCGATTCATTTAATTTAAACAAAGGTTCTTTGTGGAACCATAAATGGTGCCTTATAGAACCATGTTTAAAGGTTCTTTGAAGAACTCTTTAAGGAAATGGTTCTTTAAAGAACCCTGGTCTGAAAGGTTCTTTAAAGAACCAGAAATGGTGCCTTCAAGAGCCATGTTTAGAAGGTTTTTTGAGACACCTTTTATTGAAGAACTCTTTTAGGAAATGATTATCTAAAGAACCCTGGTTTGAAAGGTTCTTTGTGGAACCAGAAATGGTTCTTCTGTGGCATCACTCTGAAGAACCATTTTCAGTTCCAGATGGAACCTGACTTTACCTGAATTATTTCTACTGAGTCACACCTTGTGTAAACACAGACGGAAGCTGGTGTAAGAGTTCCTCCACTTCCTCTGGCAAAAACATCTGCCGGTCGTTTCTCAGGGCCAGTTGATGGAGGAATAATCTAAAGGAACCCTCCGGTTCTCCGGCTTGTGTCCACATATGATCATCAGGCCCATCGATGCAGCGGATCACATCTCATCTTCTGTTGCTGTTTTATAATCAGGAGAATGTAATCTGATGCTTTACTTTTACTTTTAGGTTCATGATGTTTCTAACAGGTCATTTCAGTCATTTTACTGGATGACATGTTTTTAAAGTTACCTTCCAAATCATTTGGGATATTTATAATTATAATAATAGGGCAATAGGAGCAGTTGAGAGTTCAATGACCCTGCATGTCTTTGGACTGTGGGAGTAAGCCGGAGAACCCGGACTCAACCCACGCTGACAGGGGGGAATCGGACAATACAAGGTTCCTTATGAGTTTTAAATATTTCAGATGAAGCTTTATTGCTGTGTTGGGACAGACAGGTCGACACTGTTTGCAGCAGCCATCTTAAGTCTGCACTCCAGAGACCTTTACATGCACCCACTATCCAACACTGAGCCCTAGAGGCGTTTAGCAGAATGAGCAAAATAATAATGCAACAAACTTTTTAAAACCTTTTTTTATTGTGTCTTAATGCCTCCCTTTATCTAAATGAACCCAATGATGTAAACCTGTTTTGTAATTATTCTGCACTTTAAGTATACTTGAATAACTCATTATTATTATGGTCGTTATTAGTAATAGTAGCACTGCAGCTAGTTTCATCAGTGTATTCATTAAATCACATTATTTTTGACATTAAAAGCATCTGCAGTGGCCATTTGTCCAATAAATAAAAAATAAACACAAATCAAATGGCCACTGACGCTCCATGGGTTTGTTTCCGCAGCCAAAAGAAAGTAGTGTTGTATTCAGGATAACTTATTTAACTAAACAAAACAAGCAAACAAACAAAAGAACAAAGGAACTGGTAGAAACCCAGAGGCCTACCCAGGTGCATGCTGGTCCTGTACCTGCCTCCTCCTACATGTAACCACAGGTGCCCACAGTGTTGCCCAATTAACGAACAAATGAACAACCAAAAACCTAAATATATCTAGACAACAGCAACAACAAGTAATTAAACTAAACTAAAAACTATCGCAAGAAAAAGTTATTCTTATACATCAAAACCAAATAAACAAACAACCTGCATTATTAAACAATACTACTTGTCAATAAAATAACTAACTACTGATATTAAATAAATATCTCCAACAGCATCTGTAAGACTCGTGAACGTCTCACGCGCGGTGTCACCTAAAGCCCCACGCGCTCTGTGGATGACGACATGCATTTTAATGAGAGTTGTAGCTCTCTGTTGAAACGCACAGCCATTGGCTAACCTGAGAAAATGCCGCGTCCCGATTGGATGCCGGTAGCTGTCACTCAATTTCATTGCTGCTGATACACTTAGCCGCTGACCTACTAACACAGATCCACGACCAGCCACCTTGAGAGCAAGAAGCCAGGTGCTCGGCAACTTGTAGGAGTCCGTGGACGGTTTCAGTGGGCGGGGGGACCTCGCTTCTCATCGGTGCCAGACCCGCGGAGGAAACCTCGCACCAGGCGGCATAAAAAGGTAACGTTAAAGTCTTTATTTTGAAGTTAAAATGAAGCGGACTCCTAGCTAACTTCCTAAAAGAGACGTCCCGGAATCACAGCGGCGGCGGCGCGCGCGCGCGGCTAACATTAGTGAGCCAATTGACGCCGTCGTGTGTTTTAACGTCAGCCTGACGTCACCAAAAGACACAGAAACGAGGAGAATAGCCAC
The DNA here is from genome assembly GCF_029220125.1 of Pseudoliparis swirei. Classification (NCBI taxonomy): domain Eukaryota; kingdom Metazoa; phylum Chordata; class Actinopteri; order Perciformes; family Liparidae; genus Pseudoliparis; species Pseudoliparis swirei. Next base: position 1,920,569 of record NC_079402.1, on the reverse strand, counting down.
GTCGAGTTACACGTCAAAAAGAAGAAAAGAAAAGAAAGGTGGACACGATTTAAAGCTCAAGCTCGCGGCCGACGCGCGTGTCTGTTGTTGTAACGGGGCACGCGCGTTTTAGCCGTTACAAAGCTGGTAACATAAAGACACGTTTCGCGCTGTGTCCTCGCGCGCGGGACGTTATAGCTTGTAGGTGACGTCACGGGAGCCCGTACGTAACGTTGCTCTCCCCGAGTGTGTCGAGGGCGGCGCGGCTCACTGTGAAGGGGGCGTGGTGTCACGAAGAGCCATGTCAACAAGAGGGAATGCTCACATGTCCGACACTCACCGAGGCGTTTGAACGCGCGCGCACACACACACACACTCGTAGAACCGGACACGGGACACGATGGAGGAATGTGGGACAATAGGACGCGTAGCACCGGGGCCAGAGAGCCCCGGCTGAACCGACGGTGACCTCGCCCCCCCCCCTCGCGTTACGGTAACATTACCTTCATTCTTCATCACGTGTGATCCACATTTAGTCTCGCCTGCCTCATTAGAAACGACCCTCATCATGTATAACAGCTGTTACGCAACATCTGGACTTCCTGTAAAATATATATGTTTTAAATCTCCCCCCCCCCCCCCCAATGAAAATAGATAATCCATCAAAAGAGTGGATCACATTTTGGGAAACATTTATAATAATATATATAATAGTCCAGCGTCGGAAAAACACCCTAGGGAAAAAAAGCCCTTAAGAAATATAATTTTGCCCCTGATATCAGTAGGAGAGGCACAAAATAGACCCCCATAACTTTCTCTAATACTTATGATTATTTAATGAACTTGTTAAAAACATTGTGGCCTATATGACCCGGTCCAGAATCTGTATACTACTGCCTAATAGTCTTATTATTGCCTAATAGTCTATTATTGCCTAATAGTCTTATTATTGCCTAATAGTCTTATTATTGCCTAATAGTCTTATTATTGCCTAATAGTCTATTATTGCCTAATAGTCTTATTATTGCCTAATAGTCTTGTTATTGCCTAATAGTCTTATTATTGCCTAATAGTCTTATTATTGCCATTTGATGATAATTGCTCATAAACTGTAAGCCTGAATAAGTATATTTATTGTTTTTGAACAAAGGTTAAATATTATTTCACAAGTTTAAAAAGTGCCCCCAATTTATTTTTAATTGCCCATAGATTTCCCCCCCCCCCCCCCCCCAAAAGATGTAAATGTCTACCGCCGATCTGATGTCAGGCCGATTTGAGATCAATTTAAAGTACCAGACATGAGTCTGTGACATGTAGTATTGTGTGTGCGTGTCTCCCTTCATCTAGACTTACTCTAAGGAGAGACCCCCCCCCCCCCCCCTAACCTTTCTTTCTCTTAGATCCCTTGTTTCCATAAACGGACATCTTCCCTGCAGCGGTCCTGACTCGGTTGTCGGGCCTCGGGTTACCGGCCGTGTCGGTCTGTTCGAGCTGCTGCCGCGACTACAGCTGTCCTCGTCCTTTGTTCCTTCTACTACGCTGATGTATGGCAGCCTTGGAAGCCCAAAACAGGCTAAATTGCCCTTTTTTAAAGTAGCTTTTCACTCTGAATATCTCTTTTACACTTAAGGGTTGAGATTAGTTTGAAAGGTCCATTCCCTGCCCAGTGTTGACCGTGAATTCCTTACGTCTGTCTTTCCAGTCGCGTCTCACTGCTTCACAACCCTGGGCAACCGGCACAGAGCTGCGACAGCTGGAGATACAGGTGGAAGACAAGTATGTGTGCAGCTCTTTGCTTGGTCAACAGTGGCTGTTAGTTTCTTCCACTAAATAATATTATATATATATATATAGTATATAGTTTGTTTACCTTGATGGGATGTAGAAGGAAATAATACATCAGGGTGGGTCAGAGGAGCAAAGGAGAAGAATGTGAATGAGAAGAGAGAGAAGGAGAGGAGAAGGAGAGAGAGGGCAGAGGAAAGTGTGCAGGAGACGAGAGAAAAGTGTGCAGGAGACCAGAGGAGAGGTGAGCAGCTCCCTTTGGCTGAATATCAGTTTCCAGGCTTGAGTTTTCCTGTAAGTGGAACGTTTTAAACCAATGCAGCCTTTCATAAAAATAACTCGTTAAACTTTATTGAATTTGAACATACACACACACACACACACACACACACACACACACACACACACGCCCCAGTCAAGCAGGGTTCTTGTTATTGTCCTGTGGTGCTGATGTTTAACAGATGACGACGACGACGTGCATCATTAAAACTACTCATGACGAGATTTGTTTTAATCCATAAAAACTGTTTTTTATTTATTTATCATTTGAATTGTGTGTTTTCATGAAGACATAAAAAACTCAATTACCATAAAGTAAAAGTCTAACACGTAGACATGTCTCTGGTCTACTGACTGCAATGAAAGCATCCTCTGTGGAGCAGCTGCTCTAACGAACATCAAAGGGATCAATATCTGTGAATATTGATCAATAATTAGTATCAGCTGCAAAAGAAATGATGTCATTGACCTCGCAGTTATATTTACTCCCTTTGTTTTCCTTTAGTGCTGATCTTAATGTAAACAACTTATCTCAAACTTTAAACTAGATAGTTTAAACTAATTAGTTTAAACTAGTTTAACTGGTTTAAACCGGTTTAAACTAACTAGTTTAAACCGGTTTAAACTTGACACCACATCTCAACCTGTTTGTCTGTTGTTCCTCAGGTTAGTGGATTAATCCACGTTGTCATTATGGCGCCGAGTTAAAGACCTTTGACCCCTGAAGGTCACATGATGCAATCAATCAAGCGAGAGCTGGACTTCCCGAAGCCCTACGGCGCCGAGGGGACCGGCAGAGACCCGTCGGACCTCAACGCCTCCAGAACCGCCGGCCGCAGGAAGAGGGAGTTCATCCCGACGGAGAGGAAAGACGAGCTCTACTGGGACCGCCGGCGCAAGAACAACGAGGCGGCCAAGCGCTCGCGGGAGAAGCGCCGGGTCAACGACGTGGTTCTGGAGAGCCGGCTGGCGGTCCTGGGCCAGGAGAACGCCGCCCTGAAGGCCGAGCTGCTGGCGCTGAAGCTGAAGTTTGGCCCGGCGAGCTCGGCCGCCTACGCCCGAGAAGTCTGGAGCGCCGCCGCCGACCGCCACCGGGGGCCCGCCCCGCCCGGCGCCGGACGAAGTTCTTCCAGCGGCGTGTCGGAGCGCGGCGGCAGCTGCATCTCGGTCATCAAGCACTCGCCCCACGCGCCCCACACCCGGGTCAAGGTGGAACCGGCGGAGAACCGCAGCTACGCTCAAGAGAACCGCAGCTACACTCAAGAGAACCGCAGCGACCCACAAGAGAACCGCAACTGCGCTCAAGAGAACCGCAGCTACACTCAAGAGAACCGCAGCGACCCTCAAGAGAACCGCAGCTGTGCTCAAGAGAACCACAGCGACCCACAAGAGAACCGCAGCGACCCACAAGAGAACCGCAGCTGTGCTCAAGAGAACCGCAGCTACACTCAAGAGAACCGCAGCGACCCACAAGAGAACCGCAGCGACCCACAAGAGAACCGCAGCTGTGCTCAAGAGAACCGCAGCTACACTCAACAGAACTGCAGCTGTGCTCAAGAGAACCGCAGCTACACTCAAGAGAACCGCAGCGACCCACAAGAGAACCGCAGCTGTGCTCAAGAGAACCGCAGCGACCCACAAGAGAACCGCAGCTGTGCTCAAGAGAACCGCAGCGACCCACAAGAGAACCGCAGCTGTGCTCAAGAGAACCGCAGCTACACTCAAGAGAACCGCAGCTGTGCTCAAGAGAACCGCAGCTACACTCAAGAGAACCGCAGCGACCCACAAGAGAACCGCAGCTGCGCTCAAGAGAACCGCAGCGACCCACAAGAGAACCGCAGCTGTGCTCTAGAGAACCGCAGCTGCGCTCAAGAGAACCGCAGCGACCCACAAGAGAACCGCAGCTGTGCTCAAGAGAACCGCAGCGACCCACAAGAGAACCGCAGCTGCGCTCAAAAGAACCTCAGTCCCTGCGGGTTCTCCCGGGCCGGCCCGTTGTGCGGCGCTTTCTCCCAGCAGCTCTCCGGCGGGTCGCCCGGCGCCTCGCCCCGGAGCTCGGACGACGGCGCCGTGAGCAAGTGGTCGGACGGCGAGGACGAGCAGCGGGTCCCCAGAGCGGCGGGCGACCCGAGGAGCGTCATCGTCTCCACGCACAAGGCGCCGCACGCCGGTTCCGGCTCCTCCTCCGCTCTGCCCCACAAACTGAGGCTCAAGGCCAGAACCGTCCGCGTCAGAGCGGAGGCCGTGGAGCGAGAGGACGACCGGGCCGCCGGGCCTCGGGCCGCCGGGCCCCCCCGGTGCCCTCTGGCCCTGCAGGTCAGCGCCATGCAGCGCTGGGCCCGGCGGAGCCGGCTCACCTCGAGCTCCGTCCCGTACGGGTCAGAACTATCGGACGCCGGCCACTCGTTTCTCCCGAGAGGCTCCGCCTCCCCGAGCCGGCCGACCGCGCGGCAGGGGTCCGTGAGCGCCGGCCGGAGCCCCAGCTGACCGGCGTGAGCCGAGCGGCGCCGCGAAGCTCCGGAGGCAACTTTTTGTTTTCTACTTTTTTTATTTCATTGCATTTCCACTGAATTTGTTTTCTACTGAAGTTAAAGAATGTTTTGATGAGCACAAAAACGAGTTGATGACAACAAAGTGTGTGTGTGAGGAATCTGTTTTAAGCTAACATAGTTTTGTTATTTTATCTGTTTGTTTGTTTTATTTCTACCACCTTTAAAAAAAAATACATTTAATTCCTGGGTTAATAATTTTATTAGAATTTGCGAGACGTTTCCTGGAAAGAGCAAATAAATGTAAACAAACTACCGAGGACACGGATGTTTAACCTGTTATTAAATGAGCTGCTGATGTTCTCTTGTTGTTTACAGATGAACAGTCAAACTGAGGAATTTGGAAATATTAAATTATTTCCTGCCGAGTTGCCCAATAATGTTTACCTTATTATTTGTTGTTAATGTCTGTCTAAGAATGTGGGCCTGTAAAACACTTATTAAACAACGCTGCTCGCCTTCATCACTTCAGTAAACAACGCTGCTCGTCTTCATCACTTCAGTAAACAACGCTGCTCGTCTTCATCACTTCAGTAAACAATGCTGCTCGTCTTCATCACGTCAGTACACAACGCCACTCGTCTTCATCACTTCAGTAAACAACGCTGCTCGTCTTCATCACTTCAGTAAACAACGCCGCTCACCTTCATCACTTCAGTAAACAACGCCGCTCACCTTCATCACGTCATTAATCCTCGTGTCGCCTTAGGATTAATTTGACCCCATTCAATGTTTAATGTCGGTGTTCTTTCGGTAGTCAACAAACATAAAGTGCCTCACACTTAAACTTGGAAAACAATATTAATTCTAATAATTTTCTGGAGGTTTTAATTGCTGGCGTCAAATTGAACCCAAAGGGTAAAATATGTTAGTAAATATAAAGGTAACAGGAGGGTGAAACATTGAATCGGGTCAAAATGACCCTAAGGCGACAGGAGGGTTAAACAACGCTACTCGTCTTCATCACTTCAGTAAACATAGCTGCTCACCTTCATCACGTCATTAAACAACGCTGCTCGTCTTCATCACTTCAGTAAACAACGCCGCTCGTCTTCACGTCAGTAAACAACGCTGCTCGTCTTCATCACTTCAGTAAACAACGCTGATTCTACCCAAACTTTATTATTTGTGACGGTGTTAACTGTTGTGGAATCTAAAGCCACCCTGTAACGGTTTGGGGGGGTTACATCATACCTCCACCATCTTTGTAGTTCATTTGATGGCTTCCTTCAGACAGCTTTGGGTGGTATTCAAGTGCAAGTCCAGATATCTGGATCTGATCTCAAGATTTATTGTAATGTTGAGTTTGTGTTTACAATAAATGTCTCGTCACTGAACAGAGAAGTTTATTTGTTTTATTTCTTTAGATGATTCAATAACAACAACAAACACAACACTGTCCCCAAAAGAGACCGTGAATTCTGAAGGATGCTGATAATATATTATTATAATATCAATGCTGTTACCTAACTAAATCAATTTACTGAAGTACAATTTATAGGTATATTTTAATTATGTTCATGTTATGCAACTTTGTTCTTCATCTCAGAAATATTGCTATTTTTACTCTTCATTTAAAAACTGTACTTTCTTGCAGATTCATATTTTTTTATATAAAATCAACTAATACATTAGGATGTATTATAATTTGTTTAACCACTTAACAGTGTTTACAGTAATTTAAATGATCTCTACTAAAGTTGATTAATGCATCAATACTAATTATCCAGTATTATGCTGATAATATATAATTTTTATATCAATTCTGCTACTCAACTAAATCAATTCACCCAGGTACTGTTCTCTTGTACCATGTGGAGGTATACTTTCATTATTTTAATTTTATGCAACTGTACTAATTGTTATTCTTTTACTCCTTTTATTTGGAAACGTCTCAATTCTTAGCTTGCAGATTCATATTTTTTATATAAAATCAACTCATACATTAGAATGTATTTTAATATATTAAACATTATTTACAGTGATTAAAATTATGTATATCTTTTAACATTAAAGATGAATAAATACATGAATGCATCTATAATTATTTTGCTGATAATATATAATTATAATATCAATGCTGCTACTCAACTAAATCAATTCACCCAGGTACTGTTACTAATTATTATACTTTTACTTCTTTTATTTGGAAACTTCTTAATATTTAGCTTGCAGATTCATATTTTTAATATAAAATCAACTATACATTAGAATGTATCATTATACATTAAACAGTATTTACATCGATTAAAATAATTATATCTTTTAACATTAAAGATGAATAAATACATTAATGCATCAATAATAATTATCCAGTATTCTATAATATTCTGAAATTTCAAAGGATATGTTAATACTAATGCTTGTGTAATATCACCCTTAATTACCGACATATTTCTACTCGAGTCAAAGTATTGCGTAACGTCGCACATGAGTCTCCCGAGTCACGTGACGAGGGACCACGTGACCCGGGTTGAGAGTTGAAAGTCAAGCTGCTGCTGCTGTCCTCGGCATGGCGGTTCAGGTCGGACGCAGAGTCCTGCTGCAGGCGGTCCGGGTCCAGGCCCCGGGGGGTCCGGGTCCGAGGCGGTACGTGGGGCTCGGTGGAGCCTCGTCCGCCTCGCGCCCTGACGGTCACGGCGCGCGACACTACAGCTCGGACCCGAAGGAGGACCTATGCGTGAGACACCTGGACGGGGAGGACGCCGGTAAGTCCCCGGTAGGAGTCCGGTACTGAGACAACGGCCGGTACCGTCCAGACCCCTGGTCCAGGATTTAATATGAAACCCTTGTCGGGACTAAAGTCCGCCATCCCGACGCAAGTAGGGAGTCCCGTACGCGATGACGTCACCTTTTTAAAATTGTATTTACATAAGTGCAAAGTCCCACCTCTACAAACCCGGAAGTCATACAGAGTAGGGGAGCGTCTCGCTCTGGTCACGTGATCAGCTGCAGCAGACCTGAGATCAGCCATCGTAAATCAGCTATATATATATATAAAATATATTTTATTTATATAAAATATATTTTTTAAAGTAATTAAATATATATATTTCATTTAACACATATATAATTATATATTATTTTAACACCTTTTATTAGCGTTAATATATATATGAATAATGTATTCATTTATATATATATGAATAATTTATATATGATAAATATGTTATATATAGCATATTTATCATATAATGTATATTTAAAAAAAATATATATATAGATATATTAACAAAAATAAAAGGTGTTAAAATAATATATTTAATTTTAATTTTTTAAATTTGATTCCAGACTCATGAGTCCATAAAGCAACAAATACAACAACAAAGTATAAAATACAATACGAGGACTCTAATAAGAGAGCTCGTACATATTGACGAGTTGTGTAGATGTTCGTGAAACAGATCCAGGATCAGCACATTCGCATTACTTTAGTAAAGTCTTAATTCGCAGAAACTTTTCTAAAATCTCAGTTTTATTCACTCAAACTTTTATTTCTGACTCGAGGTCCAGATAGTAGAAAACATTAAAATAGAATAAAATGTATACAAAATCACAAGTAAAATACATAGAACTACGAATGCTTCATAAATAGACAGCTGGGACTGGTAGAACTAAACTATTATTATTATTACTGATGTCCGACTGCTGTTATCTTATTGTATTAATCATAATATTGTTAGAATAAAACAGTTTCAGTATGTCATTCCTAAAGTATTATATGGTGGATCTTGCATGCACAACATTTCTGTTTTCATGATCTCTATTGAAGATTATTGTGTTTTAAGTTGTGAGTAATGTCCACCCTCTGTGGACAATAAAGGTTTATTGTGTTGAATGATGTGATGAGTCGTTGTGGTGGGCCTCTTGTCTTTCAGGTATCGTCGTCATTGGGCTAAATCGACCCAAAGCAAAAAATTCCATCAGCAAAAATCTGGTGAACATGGTACGTATGGCTGTTTACCTTTTATTAAAACGTGTCTATTTATCAAAAATGACATGGACAATCTTTGGTTTCAATGTATTTATTTCGTGAAAGTTTAAAAATATAAAACATTGGACTTGCTTGACGAGCCGTTGGTGTTTGGGGGCGTGCACCTCCCTTCCTCTTGACCCCGGTGACCTCTCGAGTGAATGGAAACAGAGTGGTCAATAGATCTTATATTATTACTACTATTAAATTAACTCAGTTTATTTTGTATTGCCCAAAATCTCAAATCACAACCTCCCCTCAGAGGGCTGTACAGTCTGCACACATACGACACCCCTGACCTTTGACCTCACATCGCATCAGGGAGATTATGCTGCCGTTTTTTAATTTAATTTAATTCTTATTTTGCACATAAAATCCTTAAAATTAAATGACAAATTTGATGGGAGAGGTCAAGAAGCCAGAGGCGAGTACCGACATGAGGAAAAAAACTACGCCGACATAATTTGACATAAAATAAACAGAACATCAGTAAACAATAATGCAATAAAAACAAACAAATGTATATACACATAAAATATTTAAATATATAAAATTATATATATATATATATTTGTTTTGTATATATATTATTTGTTTTTATTTAAATATTATATATATATATAATATTGCTATATAATGATGTCGAAAAAGGCAATATCATCAACTATAACATTATTACGTATTTTTCATATAGAGAATGTTCACTTTCCATATATATATACATACATCTCAATAGTTGATAAACAGGAATAATTTCTGATCATATTTATAATAATCAACTAAAATACCGTATGAGTGACTCAACTGACGCTACGCTAATCCCTCCTCACCTCCTTTCTGCTTTCAATATAACCGACGCTCCTCTTCCTCTTTTTATTTTTCAGGATCTTGTCTTCAAGCTTCAAATGAAATGTTCTGTTTTTTTGTCTCATTTCATTCTTTTTGTGATTACAAGATGAGTTTAACAGTTTCAGTGAAACTCTCCTCCAGATGCTGGAGGCCGTGGAGGACGTGAAGAAGGACCACCGGGTGAGGAGCCTCATCATCTGCAGCCTGGTCCCAGGGATCTTCTGCGCAGGTCTGGAGCCTCGTTACACTCCTCCTCTTCGTCGTATCCTTCCTCTTTCTCCTCTTCGTCGTCTTTACATCCCTGCTCCCTCTTCGTCGTCTTTACATCCCTGCGCCCTCTTCGTCGTCTTTACATCCCTGCTCCCTCTTCGTCGTCTTTACATCCCTGCTCCCTCTTCGCGGTCTTTACACTCCTGTTCCTCCTCGTCTTCGTCGTACCTTCTTCACGCCTCCTCGTGACTCTGTTGACCACAGGTGCCGACCTGAAGGAGCGGGCCAAGATGCACCAGAGTGAAGTGGCACCCTTCGTGTCCAAAGCCAGAGCGCTGATCACGGAGCTCGGTAACGGCGGCGCTGATCCACTCGGTTCACACCTGGAGACTCGAATGTGTTTCTGTTCTTTGAATAGACGGCGATGCGTTTCGTGCCTCTTTCTTTTTTTTCTGCCCGTCTTTACGGCGTCTCGGTGTCTCCCTCGTCTTCCTCCTCAGGGAACCTCCCCATGCCGACCATCGCCGCCATCGACGGCGCCGCCCTGGGAGGCGGCTTGGAGATGGCCCTCGCCTGTGACATCAGAATCACCGGTAAGACCCCGACGGGTTCATGAGAATGTATTTAAATATATATATATATATATGAATGAATATAAACATCAACGTGTGCAGACGTCTGGCTCAGCACGCTGAAGGGATAAGGCTTTAACAGGAGTGTGTGAGCGTGAGTGAGTGAGCCTGTTTGAGCGTGTGTGTGTGTGTGTGTGTGTGTGTGTCAGATGTTTATGTTGCCATAAAATTCCTCAGTCATTATTGATGCAGGATATCCAGCGTCTGAGAGGTCAGAGTGCAGTGACACTCCGCTGTGTGTCTTTCTAACACACACTGTGTGTACTCCGTTGTGTATCTTTCTAACACACACTGTGTGTACTCCGTTGTGTGTCTTTCTAAGACACTGTGTGTACTCCGCTGTATGTCTTTCTAACACACTGTGTAGTACTGGTGCTCGTTTCCATAGTTACACTGAATCCTTTGATCTCCTCAGCCAACACGGCGAAGATGGGCCTGGTGGAGACCAAACTGGCCATCATCCCCGGAGCAGGTGATACTTCCTGTGACTCATGTCTTCATGTTGCCTTCGAGGGACGGCAGTGGATCAGGAGGTTTGAAATGTTCCTCTTAAAGGAACAGTACATCGTCTCCTTCCACTGAGGAGTCCAATGTTATCCTGAGACTTGTTTACAGAGCGGCAGAAACGCTGATGTCATGTTTTCATCCGGAACGTCGGCCGGCTTCCTGAACGGCGTTCCTCCGGTCATGGAAAACCTGGAAAGGTCCTGGAATTTTAAAATGGTTATTACCAGGCCTGGAAAAATCCTGGGCGGGAAAAAAATCCCCGAAGTTTTGGAAAAGTCCTGGAAGTTTGTTTTATTCATGTGTGCATTTTCTGAGTTTTAAATATTTAATATGCTTTTAAAAGAAAGACGCTCTAAATATAAGCCGGCGTACGCTCTCTCATACTCGCAACGCACATGTTTCCCACTGCAAGTGAACGCACCTTAACTGAAAAGACATGCATGTTTATTCTTTTAATCTAAACTATTGTTTCTCATTCATTTGAGTCATTTAAGGTTATTTACTGGATGCTTTAGAATTCTCTTTGTTAGTTTAAATACAACATTCTATCACTTTTTCATGTAGACACGAGATTGTACTAAATATTCGGTCATGGAAATTTGGTTTAAAGTCCTGGACACCCATCGGTCAGCATGTCTATGACCCCTGACCCTAGAAAAGTATTCACTTCCTCACGCCGGCACATTCACTAGACTGTATGCCAGGAAGGACACTTGAAAGCCCCCCGTCCTCCCGAGGCAGCATCCTTCACACAGGAAGTGACCCGTGGTTGACGCCATGTCCCCCCCCCCCCCCGTGTGCAGGTGGCACCCAGCGTCTCCCGCGGTTGATCGGCGCCTCTCTGGCCAAGGAGCTCATCTTCGCGGCCCGCGTGGTCGACGGGGCGGAGGCGTGCCGCCTCGGGCTCGCCAACCACTCGGTGGAGCAGAACGACCGCGGAGACGCCGCCTACCTGCGGGCGCTGGAGCTCGCTCGCGAAATCAACCCTCAGGTACCCCGAGAGCTCGGCGACGTCGTGAACACAGAGACGACGGCGATGTCGTCGTAGATGTTGGATCAGGGCGACGCCAGCTTGGACTTTTTCAAAACGGCCGCCGCTTGTTTCTTTGTGTCTCCGCAGGGTCCCATCGCAATAAGGATGGCCAAACTGGCCATCAACCAGGGCATCGAGGTGAGCGCCGATGTGTGTGTGAGCCGCTCGGGGAACCGGAGTCCCATGAGAACTTTATGTTCCACTAAGAGTCGCCTTGTCTTTCAGGTGGATCTCTCTACCGGTCTGGCTATCGAGGAGGCGTGCTACGCCCAGGTGAGGAGCGCCCACGGGTTTCACCCGTGAGGTCGTCGGTTCCGACGTCGTCCAAGAAGAACGGAAGAGAAGCGATATTTAAAATTATTCCACATTTTGAGTATAACATCTTATTTCCATGAGTCTTAGTCGCGCCATTTACATGAAACATGTATTTATGACTCGTTCATCCAGAGACTTACAGCAACTGTGGGGGTCAGTAGGTCCGTCTTTTAACCAGGGGGTTGGCGGTTCAATCCCCGCCCTAGTCGATATGCCCTTGAGCAAGACGCTACACCCTGAGTAGCTCCGGGTGTCTGTGGCTACCGTGTGTGAGCCAAACTGTACGGTTCTTGGATCAAAAGTTAAATTACATGTAATGATGTAATGGGGAAATGAAGCGAAAAGAGGAGGGGTCCCAGAACCGAGCCCTGGGGGACCTCGCCGCGAGGCTGTAGTGTTAGGTCTGTACTTCTGTACGTGAGTTTATTTAATTGAGGGTTAACTCCAAAACTAAAAGGAAATGACCGGTTTGTCAATGAGGTCCGGTGAGATGAGAAGGACTTTTTAAAAGATATAAAAGAGTTGGATGTGGAAAATGTAATTCAGGTGACCTTCACTCAATGCTCAGGGTTCCTACGGTCATGGAAAACCTGGAAGTCAACGAATTTTAAAATGGTCATTTCCAGGCCTGGAGAAGTCATGGAAAAAACTAAAATTTTGAAGTTTGAAATAATTAATGTGTTTTTTAAAGAAAGACGCTCAAAATATAAGCCGGCGTACGCTCTCGATACGCAACATGTTCTAAATTTTTCGTGTTTATACCGAGATTTCAGTTTGGTCATGGAAATTTGGTTTAAAGTCCTGGAAATCCACTGGTCAAAATATGTAAGAACCCTGAATGCAGTACCTGAACGCATCTTGTGTCGAACACCTTTATATATGAAAGTTCTACTTTTAAGACGCCTCAGTGCCGGATCTCCTCTCAGTACCGACACCGGTGTTGTTTTCCAGGTGATACCGACCAAGGATCGCCTGGAGGGTTTGTCCGCCTTCAAGGAGAAGAGGCGTCCTCACTTCAAGGGGGAGTGACGCCTCACTCCTCCTCCTCCTCCCAGAGGCCAGACCCAGGGTTCTGCTTCAGCACATCTCTACGGGGGGAACCGGTGCAGAACCCGGAGGACGTCCGTCTGAACGCAGGACATTCGAGTATTTTCTCCAGTGACTGGAATGTTCAGGTGTAAAATACCTGCTGGGTACAACAACCATCAACTAACCAACCAACCAACCATCGGCCACAACTTACCAAACCAACTTTAAAATGTAAATCACGACTCACTTCAACCGGTTGCTAGTTACTAACCTCTTGACTAGTGAGCCGAGAGCCATCGCCATGTCTGCTTCACTCGGCATGCCGTCCCGCTTCATCGCTGTTTTACTCTGGAAGCAACGCACCTGAATACCACCAGGGCGCGTCTGCATGAAATACAGAAATGCACTCTAGGTTTTGCTCTTACTTCTTGATTTGAGACTCGCGTTCACCAAATCAGACGATGTGTCCGTTGCCAGGCGTCACTTTCACTGGACCGGCCGGCGCCTCGGAGACGTTGACGAGATTTAAACCCAAGGGACCTTTTTGTTGAGAAACGCGATGCGACGTCGCGCCGCGATGGCCGACCAGCCACCGAGCCGCGGGGGGCGGGGGGCGGTCGCTTTGTGTTCATAGGCCATTAAAAAGTGACACGTCAACACGGCGGCACCGCCTCACCATGACCACATGGCCTGATTTGGTGTGCATGCGGCCTCGATGAAGGGTCTGGGTTCCTCTACGGGGCGGACGGGTTGTCTGATCCCAAACTTTATGTTTTGTCATAAGTACACGGAGGAAGTGTGTACTTGTACTCGTGCTGGATGATGATGATGTACAAATGTTCACATGATTGTAATAAAAAAAATAATTCTGTATCTCTGCATTTCCTCTCTGTCGGGGAACAAAGACTTCGGTCCGTGTTGTAAATGGAGTCGTGTGATTGGACCCTGAACACATCGCCTTTCAAGTCCTCTCACAACCCAAAGGTCTTTAAACTATACATGTCGTCCTTCGCCAAATCACACTGATGGGAGGAGCTACCATGTGAGGTACACCTGATGGGAGGAGCTAACATGACATCTATTGTTCATCTGGTCTCATGACATCTATTGTTAACCTGGTCTCATGACATCTATTGTTCATCTGGTCTCATGACATCTATTGTTCATCTGGTCTCATGACATCTATTGTTCACCTGGTCACATGACATCTATTGTTCACCTGTTCACATGACATCTATTGTTCATCTGGTCTCATGACATCTATTGTTCATCTGGTCTCATGACATCTATTGTTCACCTGGTCACATGACATCTATTGTTCATCTGTTCACATGACATCTATTGTTCATCTGGTCTCATGACATATATTGTTCATCTGTTCACATGACATATATTGTTCATCTGGTCTCATGACATCTATTGTTCATCTGGTCACATGACATCTATTGTTCATCTGGTCTCATGACATCTATTGTTCACCTGGTCACATGACATCTATTGTTCATCTGTTCACATGACATCTATTGTTCATCTGGTCTCATGACATATATTGTTCATCTGTTCACATGACATATATTGTTCATCTGGTCTCATGACATCTATTGTTCATCTGGTCACATGACATCTATTCATCTGGTCACATGACATCTATTGTTCATCTGGTCTCATGACATCTATTGTTCACTTGGTCACATGACATCTATTGTTCATCTGTTCACATGACATCTATTGTTCATCTGGTCTCATGACATATATTGTTCATCTGGTCTCATGACATCTATTGTTCACCTAATCACATGACATCTATTGTTCATCTGGTCACATGACATCTATTGTTCATCTGGTCTCATGACATATATTGTTCATCTGGTCTCATGACATCTATTGTTCATCTGGTCTCATGACATCTATTGTTCATCTAGTCACATGACATCTATTGTTCATCTGGTCACATGACATCTATTGTTCATCTGGTCTCATGACATATATTGTTCATCTGGTCACATGACATCTATTCATCTGGTCACATGACATCTATTGTTCATCTGGTCTCATGACATCTATTGTTCACCTGGTCACATGACATCTATTGTTCATCTAGTCACATGACATCTATTGTTCATCTGGTCACATGACATCTATTGTTCATCTGGTCACATGACATCTATTGTTCATCTGGTCTCATGACATCTATTGATCATCTGGTCACATGACATCTATTGTTCATCTTGTCACATGACATCTATTGATCACCTGGTCACATGACATCTATTGTTCATCTGGTCTCATGACATCTATTGTTCATCTGGTCACATGACATCTATTGTTCATCTGGTCTCATGACATCTATTGTTCACCTGGTCACATGACATCTATTGTTCATCTGGTCACATGACATCTATTGTTCACCTGGTCACATGACATCTATTGTTCATCTAGTCACATGACATATGTTGTTCACCTGGTCACATGACATCTATTGTTCATCTGGTCACATGA
Organism: Pseudoliparis swirei; assembly: GCF_029220125.1. Lineage (NCBI taxonomy): Eukaryota > Metazoa > Chordata > Actinopteri > Perciformes > Liparidae > Pseudoliparis > Pseudoliparis swirei. Next base: position 1,904,930 of record NC_079402.1, on the reverse strand, counting down.
CATCTATTGTTCATCTGGTCACATGACATCTATTCTTCTGTCCTCTGTTGCTCTCTTGAAGGTTTTTTACCTTTTTTTCCCCCATAAAGGTTTTTTTTTCTATTTCTTGGGAGTTGTTCCTGATCCGATGTGAGGTCAAAGGTCAAAGGTCAGGGATGTCGCATGTCTACAGATTGTAAAGCACTCTGACGGGGATTTGTAATTTGTGATTTTGGGCTATTCAAAATGAACTGAATTGAATGCTCCAGGCCCTGGTGGGGTCAGGGTCCCCAGGAGGATCTGGAGGGTTCAGGCCTGTGAGCAGGCGGTTGGGGCCCCGGTCGGCGGTTGGGGCCCCGGTCCCTGTGGCTTGGTGCAGCAGCTCAGAAGCCGACATCCTTCCGGCAGATGTCCCAGCTCTGAGCCGAGGATCCCACCACAAGGCGAGGTTGCGTAAAAGAGAAAGACCGGTTGCCCGATACCGGAGGCCTGAGGCCAGACGCCGGCGCTCATGGGAAACATCGAGCTGCATCCTGGACGCTCAGTTGTTTTGGGGGACGGTTTGAAGTTACCGCGGCAACGGCTGAGCAGATGTTTCTGTTTCACCTCCGAAATCCATCAAAGGTTTTTTCAACATCTCAACTGTGTATATATACATATGTATATATCTATACATATATAGAGATATATACATATGTATATATGTATATATCTATACATATATAGAGATATATACATTTATATATTTATATGTATATATATATATATGTGTATATATATCAATATCTACATGTATATATATACTGTCGAGCTGTTGAAATATGTTTGTATATATGTGTATATATACATTATATATGTATATATATGTATTTATATAAGTCTATATATATAAATATATATATATATGTGCATAAATATACATATATACTGTCAAGCTGTTGAAATATGTTGGTATATGTATATGTGTCTATATATACACAGTATATATGTGTATATATACACAGTATATGTGTATATATACAGTATATATGTATATATATACATGTATATATGTACATATGTGTATGTATATAGTATATATATCTACATATGTGTGTATGTATATAGTATATATATATATATATATATATAGTATAAAATCTGCTACTTAAAAACTAAACAATATATATTTTAATCAACTAAATCAAAATTATATTTAACCCAACAACTTTTCATACACTAAACTTTTCAAGAAGAAAACTTTTTGAGGTTCAAATCTTTGTTTAAACTCTGGCTTCCTCAGTGGAGCTGCTCTCTGCTGCTCTCTGCTGCACCCTGCTGGTCTCCCAGCGCACCAACACCTTCAGACCGGCCCATCCGGATCAACTGGACTGGATCCAAAAGACTGAAGTGGAGTTATTCACAGTAAGTATTCAGTTTATAGTTTCCACTAAATTGCTATAATAATAAAAAACTGTAATTCCAGTTTATTTCATCAACTAATTCAGTTTAGACAACGTTTGGTGGGAGAATCATTTAGTGCTGAAAGGCAGCTCACTGTTTATGATATAATATATATACTAGGGTTGTTAGCGTTAACGCGTTAATCTATGCGATTAATTTGGCCGCGTTAACGCACTAAAATATTTTAACGCAATTAACGCAAATTTTTTTTTTCTTTAAACCGCGGCAGTACGGTTTGACACTGTTTCCGTTTTTAAAACAATCATTTCTCCGCGAAAATAAAGAGCAGAAATCAGTTTAACTCGTGGATGAATCAGTCGGGTTTCCTCCTGCTCCTCCTTCCTCCCGTCTCCCCCTCTGACACACAGAGGAACAGAGGGGCGACGTGTCGGGGGACGCGGCGCGGAAAGAACTCGACACACGAAACCTTCAACGTGATTGGTCAATCCGTTTGTCTGTCAACATTTCGGGGGGAAAAAACCAATGAACACTCAGTAAATCACAAAGGACCTCCCACCTCACAGGTTAGGCTCATTTAGCAGCCTGTCAGTCAGAGAACCAGAGGACACGGCGCGAGGACAATGAGGCTCATTTCAGAGCTGAGATTGTTCTGGAATGTTTGATGTAGAACACGTGGGGGTGTGTCACATGCAAAAGACTTTAAACGGTGAATTTAATTTATTTTGTAAAATGCCCCCAGCCTCCAGAGGGTTAACGTGACATATTTGAATGTCAGTCAGTTACCAAGGCCACTGGTTCTGCTGCTGTTCAGTGTTAAAGATGACAGGACCAATGGGGTCTCAATATACCTCATTTTTTTTACTAATCTGATGTTTCACTGAAGAAACAATTTATCATCCACGATATTAAATACCTCGCTGGCACTGTATATGTAGGAGCCTCTTTGAAAACACAGCTCTGTGTGAAGTTTTGTCTTTAAAAAGAAGGGAACACTTTTAACCCTTGTGTTGCCTTCGGGTCATTTTGACCCGATTAAATATTTAACCCTCCCCCCGCCTTTGGGTCATTTTGACCCGATTCAATGTTTCACCCTCCTGTTACCTTTATATTTACTAACATATTTTACCCTTTGGGTTCAATTTGACGCCAGCAATTAAAACCTCCAGAAAATTATTAGAATTAATATTGTTTTCCAAGTTTAAGTGTGAGGCACTTTATGTTTGTTTGTTGACTACCGAAAGAACACCGACATTAAACATTGAATGGGGTCAAATTAACCCGAAGGCGGCAGGAGGGTGTAATATTGATTCGGGTCAAAATGACCCGAAGGCAACACAAGGGTTAAACGGTGAATTTAATTTATTTTGTAAAATGTATAAAATGCCCCCAGCCTCCAGAGGGTTAACGTGACATATGTGAATGTCAGTCAGTCACCAAGGCCACTGGTTCTGTTGCTGTTCAGTGTTAAAGATGACAGGACCAATGGGGTCTCAATATACTTCTTTTTTTTTTACTAATCTGATGTTTCACTGAAGAAACAATTTATCATCCACGATATTAAATACCTCACTGGCACTGTATATGTAGGAGCCTCTTTGAAAACACAGCTCTGTGTGAAGTTTTGTCTTTAAAAAGAATGAACTTTTAACTTTTAACTTTTAATTGCGATTAATTAATCGCAATTTCAAAATGTGCGATTAATTAGTTAATTTTTTTTAATCGATTGACAGCTCTAATATATACTATATTTATAATGTCGCACGCAACCGTATAATAAAGCAACAAGGTCCCCGAGGCAGCGCTGTATCCTCAATGTTTCAGGGTGTTCACTCCCCGATGAATCCGAGGTGTATTTTATGAACTGTAATGTCCACACAATGAGTCAGACTCGTATATTTATTGAAACTTTCGTATATTGTTTACATTCAGGCAGGAGCAAGAGAATAAATGGTAATAAAAATAAATGCAATTTGCATAATTACGATCAAAGTTTAAAAAGTAAATCTTCCAGTTGAAGTGAATATCTTTACATGGCGTTCATAATTCATAACCGCCTCCAGTCGACAGGAGTCAATGCAGGTGTTTTGGGGATTTGACCTCGTATCATTATGGGATGGATCACTGGGCGATGTCGTAGTAGTACTCTCGTAGTCTGGGCTCCACCACGTTGAATGCAGGCCGGTCCTCCGCCCTGGAACACACACGTGTTACGCAACACACACACACACCCGTGTCACGTGACCTGCGGTGGGCGTGCCGCTCCTCACGTGTACGTCCAGCAGGTCCTCATCAGCTCGTACATCTCCGGAGGGCAGCTGCCCGGGGCGTCCATGCGCCGCCCGCCTTCAATCATCTGCATCACGTCGTTTCCTTTCAAGCCCTGAGGACCAAGGGTCAGATTAGAGAAGGTCGCCCGCTTGACCTCTGGCCATAGAAATAATATAATATAATATATATAATATAATATACCTTGTATGGTTTCTGGCCGTATATAATATATATATATAATATAATATACCTTGTATGGTTTCTGGCCATATATAATATAATATAATATATATAATATAATATAAATATAATATAATATACCTTGTATGGTTTCTGGCCGTATATAATATAATATAATATATATATAATATAATATACCTTGTATGGTTTCTGGCCGTATATAATATAATATAATATACCTTGTATGGTTTCTGGCCGTATATAATATAATATAATATATATATAATATAATATACCTTGTATGGTTTCTGGCCGTATATAATATAATATAATATACCTTGTATGGTTTCTGGCCGTATATAATATAATATAATATACCTTGTATGGTTTCTGGCCGTAGGAGTACGCCTCCCACATCAGAACCCCGAAGCTCCACACGTCGCTCTTGGAGGAGAACTTTAGGTAGTTGATGCACTCAGGAGCGTACCACTTCACGGGCCACTTCCCATGACCTTTAGCCTGGAGGACACACACACACACACACACACACACGAGTGACATGAACATTCCTCCTTGGATGAGACTTCATCTGGAAGTCTCATCCACGTCCCTCCCTCTCAAGCCTGTGGGTCTCCATGGCAACCTTGTAGTAGCTGTGCTCCTCCGCGAGGGCCTTGGAGAGGCCGAAGTCGCTGATCTTGGCGTAGTGCTGCGTGACCAGCAGCACGTTGCGGGCCGCCAGGTCCCTGTGGACGAAGTGGTGCTCCTCCAGGTAGCGCATCCCGATGGACACCTGGTGGACCAGCTCCGTGATGTTCCTCACGCTGGTCTGTCTGCGGGGGAGGGGCCAAGCACACCGCTGTGGTCACTACGCCCCTGACCTCTGACCTCCGACCCCTGACCCTGACAGAACGACGGAGACCCGGTTCCTACTTGTTCTTCTGGAGGAACTTGTGCAGCGGGCCCAGCTCGGCCAGCTCCATCACCAGCATGAGGTTCTCCGCCTCGCAGATCCCGATCATCCTCACGATGTACGGGTTGTCCAGCTGCTGCATCACGCTGGCTTCCCGCAGCATCTCCTCGTGCACCGATTGGTTGTTGTCCTCGTTCTTCAGGATCTTGACTGCCACCTGCTTCTCGGTCCTAACACCCGGGGGGGGGGGGGGGGGGCGGCCTCATATGTATCGTTATGTACAAAAAGATATGAACATACTGATATGATGGAGTCAGCTCCACGATGAACACGAGGAGAGTCTAGGGAGGCATGTGAGGCCCCTCCCACTGTATGTGAGGCCCCTCCCTCTGTATGTGTGTCTGTCGGTCTGAACATACTTCCTCATCTTGTAGGTTCCCCTCATCACGGTACCGAAGTTCCCGGAGCCCAGTTCCCCGTCCTCCAGGAACAGCTGGCTGCGCTCCACCGTAGAACTCCTCAGCTCGTCCGGGTCGGCGTACGGACTCTCGTACACCTGCGTGTCCATCGGCATGGCGTCTGGTGGAGGAGCGGTGAGGGAGTCTCGTGAGGTATACGAGGTATATGAGGTATATGAGGTATACGAGGTATCGGGAAGTTAGCCAAGAGCATATATTTATATACAATACAAGTTGTGTTTTTCAGGTGTGTGTTTAGAATAATGTACCTTTGCTGGCTGCTTGGTTGTTGGGCACGCTGGTTTCATAAGAATTGAGATTATCTGAGGTGTGTCGAGATCCTCGGTTCTATTATCGGTTCATCAGAGAAGACAATGAGAACACAGAGAAACACACGAGCCATCGAGATATATATATATTTAGATGTAAATATATACAAATATGTATATATATATAAATACATATATATATTTAAATATATAAATACATATATATATATATATTTACAGTATATATAAACATAAATATATATTTCTATATATATATATAAATATTTATATATATATTTGTATATAAATATATATATATACAGTATATATAAACTTACATATATATAAAAATATATACAAATATATATATATATATATATATAAATACATATATATATAAACATAAATATGTATTTATATATATATATACATACATGGTGCACTGATGAAATGTAATCTGCAACGAGGGAATCAAGCAGGGTGCCGCAGTTTATATGGAACTTGTATTATAATGATATTAAATGTTTAGTCTCCATAAAGAAGGATTCTTACAAACAATAGAATTTGATGTGAAATTCTGAATTGATTAATTTAGGACTAAAGTGGAGAGCATTGTAGTTTCTGGTTTATGTTTCATTCATCAGTATCACTGTAATACGACGTGTCCATCGAATGGGGCGTTGTCTGTATCAGAGAATATAATGTGCATGGGGTTAACGTCGGCATGGGCATTCAAAGAAGAGGTGTGGAAGAACCCTGGGACCACATTAATAACCACATTATAACCACATTATAACCACATGATAGCAGCTTGACTTTGGAACAGGCAGTAGCTCCCACACCTCTGCTTATGAACACATAAGCATGTCGACATCCAGCAGCTCCTTTTGGATCTCTAGCGTCGGGAATAGGTTGTTACAAAAACATATTAAAAGATGAATTCGTTGTACATTTCTGCACAAGTTAGACATCCTAAAATCACAAAAACAAAGCAAGGCTCAAAGGTGTCAAAGAGAAGTCAGGGGAACCCCTCTTTTCAATTCACACGTCAAGACCCAAGAGATCATACAAGAAGTGAAATGAAGATGTTCCCATCAAACTAAACTAAAGATAGTGAGTATCGGGGAATAGGATTCTTTAAAAGGACACATTAGTGGGGGAACCTTTGGAGGAAGGCGGGGCTAGTGAGGAGGAAGCGGCACAAGGCTGACTGTGGTTCAGAGTGTAATGACAGAGAATGACCACTAGGTGGAGGTAGAGGGTAATCAGAAATAAAACAATTATTCAGACTGAACTGTGATCAGCTCAAAACTATCTGATCTGGGATCTAATATAATAATAATAATAATAATAATAACAACAACAATAATTAGTATAATTATTATAATTATATATTAATAATAATTATATATTATTCATAATAAAGTCATAATAATATTATTATTATTATATTATAATAATTATATAGTATTAGTAATAATTATATACTAATAATACTATTCTAATATTATAATAATATTATTATTATTATTATATAATAATAATATATATATAATACTTAATTATTGGAGACACCAACTCAGGTCTCATTTCTATTGATCAGAGGAATGGAGAGGGGCAATTAAAGAGGAAAAGAACCAATGAGAGCGAGGAGAATGTGATGTTAGTCAGTCAGTAGCCATCCACACTGAAGCAGCATCACACAAGGGGGCTGGAGGGAGGGGGGGGCTGTAACCAAGAGGCTCATGGGTAGTGTTAGTGCACCTTCTTTATACCAGGAATGGGAACAGTTCTGAGTTTGGAGAAAATTCCACCTGCTGCATTTTGCTAAAAAACCAAGATGTCAGAAAGGTTAACAGGGTGATATTATTATGATGATGATGTAATCTGGTCATGTTATGGTCATGTGATCATCACAGGACAAACAGCTTCAGGGTGAAAGGTTAGCTCTGAACACGATGTTACATCACAGCGTGCCGACTCACACAGGAAGCATCATCGTGTTCACGCGACTGTACGGCGACATTACAGTGTGATCACAGCTTTAAAAATATAAATACATGTTTACTCTTCTCCAGAATTAATTCCAGGAACAGTTTTATCTTCTATCTCAATAGAGATAAAGAAGAAAGAAGAAAACATCGTTAGTCTTCGTGAATCTTTTGGATAGCATAATGATATCTGAACACATGTCGCCTACAAGGAAACACTAAACTATAATCTGCATGAACAAATACCACGAAAGGGAAGTGAGAAGGTTTTTTGTTTCGATATGTGCCGTCTACATGCAAAGAGTTTCAATCCAACTATGAGATCCTTATTCATGAGAACAACCTGCTTATGAGACTCACACAACTCACCAAGGCCGACGTGATCCCGGGGGGGTCCCGTGGGAGCGGGGGCCGGCCAATCAGCCCTGAGAACACAGCCGGGCTCCAGTGTGAGTGGATTATGTTCAGACACGGTGAATTCATGATCGTGGCGGTGGGCGTTGTTACCGGTTTCTCCCTCGGGCCTCGAACACGGCTCCGTGAGCACCCGCAGCAGCCCGTCCGGCTTGTAGGAGTAGTGCTCCACCAGCTGGGGGCGCCGGGGAGTCAGACACATTCATATGTTAGACACACGAAGAATTTAACTTGGCGGCTGGTGTGGACATGAGACAGACCAACAAAACAACAACAATCAACAACAATCAACATAGTGCAAGAAAGTAAACGTTACATTTACAATATAAGATCAAACAAATCTGTTCATGAGGGTCATGGGGGAACCGGGCTCTGTTCATGAGGGTCATGGGGGAACCGGGCTCTGTTCATGAGGGTCATGGGGGAACCGGGCTCTGTTCATGAAGGTCATGGGGGAACCGGGCTCTGTTCCTGAGGGTCAGTGGGGGACCCGGGCTCTGTTCATGAGGGTCATGGGGGACCGGGCTCTGTTCATGAGGGTCATGGGGGAACCGGGCTCTGTTCATGAGGGTCATGGGGGAACCGGGCTCTGTTCATGAGGATCATGGGGGACCGGGCTCTGTTCATGAGGGTCATGGGGGAACCGGGCTCTGTTCATGAGGGTCATGGGGGAACCGGGCTCTGTTCATGAGGGTCATGGGGGACCCGGGCTCTGTTCATGAGGGTCATGGGGGACCGGGCTCTGTTCATGAGGGTCATGGGGACCGGGCTCTGTTCATGAGGGTCATGGGGGACCCGGGCTCTGTTCATGAGGGTCATGGGGGACCGGGCTCTGTTCATGAGGGTCATGGGGGACCCGGGCTCTGTTCATGAGGGTCATGGGGGACCCGGGCTCTGTTCATGAGGGTCATGGGGGAACCGGGCTCTGTTCATGAGGATCATGGGGGAACCGGGCTCTGTTCATGAGGGTCATGGGGGAACCGGGCTCTGTTCATGAGGGTCATGGGGGACCCGGGCTCTGTTCATGAGGGTCATGGGGGAACCGGGCTCTGTTCATGAGGATCATGAGGGAACCGGGCTCTGTTCATGAGGGTCAGTGGGGGACCCGGGCTCTGTTCATGAGGATCATGGGGGAACCAGGCTCTGTTCATGAGGGTCATGGGGGACCCGGGCTCTGTTCATGAGGGTCATGGGGGAACCGGGCTCTGTTCATGAGGGTCATGGGGGACCCGGGCTCTGTTCATGAGGGTCAGTGGGGGAACCGGGCTCTGTTCATGAGGGTCATGGGGGACCCGGGCTCTGTTCATGAGGGTCATGGGGGAACCAGGCTCTGTTCATGAGGGTCATGGGGGAACCGGGCTCTGTTCATGAGGATCATGGGGGAACCGGGCTCTGTTCATGAGGGTCATGGGGGACCCGGGCTCTGTAGAACTGTTCCTTTAAGAACCTGCAGAGGGTTTTCATCTAATCACACGATATACATGAAGTGATTTATAAAGATGAGGATAATAACGATGAGACAGCGGAGTTGGTCTTGCTCCACCAGATATTCTACATCCTCCATGTGGAGAAAGTCTGAACCACAACATAACGACCTCATCTTTAGAGGTGTGTGTGTGTGTTTACCTGCCACAAGGTGTCAAACTTCTTCCCGTCCGGGATGGAGAGCTTCCCCGAGCCGTCCCGGTCCACCCGGTAGTGCATCACCTGACGCTCATGAAGTAAACACAGAGCGTAGGACCCACCGGAGTCCCTCTGACGGATCCTGAAGAACAGGGGGAGGAGGAGGAGGGGGGGGGGGGAGAAATTCATAGTACCATTATTGTACTTCCTTCATACATGTGAATTATGTGTTTTATTATTTTAGTAATAATGTATTCATATTATAATAATATTATATTAATTAAAATAATATATTTATAATATTATAATAATTATATTATTATAATAATATCATTATTATTATTATATTCATAATAATATTATAATTTAATAATAATATTATAATAATGATATTATTATTATAATATTATATTTATATTATTATTATAATAATAATATGATATTAATATTATTATTATATTCATAATTTCATTTCTTTAATATGATTTGTTTATATATAAACAACATTAACATGTATATATATAGTTATAAGCTTCATAATGCTCCTATAGAGCACCGTGACACATTGTTTTTAAAACACATATTAACACATAGTTTCTATTTTACATAATTTCAATTTTTGTGAACTCAATTCTGATGTCAAACGAGAGAAAACGCTAAAAATAATTGAGAGATAACAATGAAGCCAGAGCCGTAACCTGGCAGGTAACACTTGTTGAAATGCTTTGAGGCTCATCACGTGAACTTTACGTTTCAGAGGAAACACAAAGTCTCTCTCTGTGAAGTCAGAAGAGTCTCATTCGGCCGGCTGCCGCTCTTCCTCGTTTGGCTACTTCAGGAAGTCCTTTTGCAAACTGCCAGTGCGGAAACCACAGAGTGTGTGTGCGTGTGTGTGTGTGTGTGTTTCTTCAGCCGAGACCACTGTGTCTCAACCGACATGTCAGCTGCCAGACGCCCGACACTCGCTTTGTTCAACAAGCAGAATGCATGTCATCATCTCGTATAACATTCATGTATTCATTCATGTGATAGGATGTTCAGCCTTGTTGTCGTGGTTGGTTCCGGTAGTTGGGTTCTCCGGTGCTGTATGTCTGACCCTCCCCTGGACTCCGGTGAGTCACCGAGTGGTGTTCAGGTCGTCTTCGTGTCAGAGACAGATTATTGCTGATCGTATCAAACTGAACCCAACGACTTCACTTCTCAGAAGCTTATGTGAAAAAAAACGGCAGAAGTTGAAACAGTGTAGTTAAACAATAAAGTCCGCGAATAAGAATTAATTCACAACAAGATAAATGTAAACTAAGAGAAAAATGTGTCAAAATGTATCAAAATATGTCAATGTATAAAAATGTGTCAAAATGTATCAAAATATGTCAAAATGTATAAAAATGTGTCATGTATCAAAATATGTCAAAATGTATCAAAATATGCCCAAATTTATTAAAATGTGTCAAAATATGTCAAAGTGTATCAGAATTCAACAGGAATGCAACCAAACAATGAGAGCTGGGTGATTGCGTCACACAACACAACACGCCGTGTTCATCACGTCTGCGATTGGTTTAGGATCTATTTGGTTTTATTCCTCACCGACCAATCAGAATCCCTCCTGCCAACGTCTCGTGTCTTTCTGAGTCGACGTTGAGATGTTTCAGAACAAGTCCAATAAATAAACGTGTTTCTGTTCAGTTGATCTCCTTCACCCCATTCCTGTAGTTTGGCTTTCATGAAGAAACGTTACTCTCTTGATTCTTGTTGTTATGACTTTCACTTTGGATAAATGACATGACATGTCATGTAATGAAATGTAATGACACGTGATGTCATGTAATGACATCTAATGACATGTAATGACATGTTATGTAATGTCATGTAATGACATGTTATGTAATGACATGTGTTGTCATGTATTGTGTGAATGGAGGCGTTCAGGATATTGTGCAACATTTCCCCCAGTGGTGAGATACATTCTGATGGATGTGACCCCTTTGACACCTTTGACACCATTTCCTACAAACAGAAGCTCTCCAGAGACGCTCGTGAAACACTCACAGGAACTTCCCGTTGGTGCGCGGGCCGCTCAGGAGGCGGGGCTCCGAGTCCTCCCTGGTGATGGACCCGTGGAACCACGGCATCTGTTCGTGAGCCGTGGTGGAAATGAGCTTCTCCAGCTTAGGCCTCTGGCTGATGATGGCCTGCTCCAGAGCGGCACCCTGCACACACACACACACACACACACTAACGCACATTATTCACAGTGACTTTACTAAAAAAGGAGTGAGATCGGTCAAAAAACAGAACGATTAAAAACTATATCCAGAATGTTGTAAACCTCTATGTTCACATTGAAGATATTCTAAACCAGATCTAAAGAGAGAAACCCACTAGAGAGCTTGTAGTACCATATTACCCCACTAGAGAGCTTGTAGTACCATATTACTCCACTAGAGAGCTTGTAGTACCATATTACCCCACTAGAGAGCTTGTAGTACCATATTACCCCACTAGAGAGCTTGTAGTACCATGTTACCCACTAGAGAGCTTGTAGTACCATATTACCCCACTAGAGAGCTTGTAGTACCATATCACCCCACTAGAGGGCTTGTAGTACCATATTACCCACTAGAGAGCTTGTAGTACCATGTTACCCCACTAGAGAGCTTGTAGTACCATATTACCCACTAGAGAGCTTGTAGTACCATGTTACCCCACTAGAGAGCTTGTAGTACCATATTACCCCACTAGAGGGCTTGTAGTAACATATTACCCCTCTAGAGAGCTTGTAGTACCATATTACCCCACTAGAGAGCTTGTAGTACCATATTACCCCACTAGAGAGCTTGTAGTACCATGTTACTCCACTAGAGGGCTTGTAGTACCATATTACCCCACTAGAGGGCTTGTAGTACCATATTACCCACTAGAGAGCTTGTAGTACCATGTTACCCCACTAGAGAGCGTGTAGTACCATGTCACCCCACTAGAGGGCTTGTAGTACCATATTACCCCACTAGAGAGCTTGTAGTACCATATTACTCCACTAGAGGGCTTGTAGTACCATATCAACCCACTAGAGAGCTTGTAGTACCATATTACCCCACTAGAGAGCTTGTAGTACCATATCACCCCACTAGAGGGCTTGTAGTACCATATTACCCCACTAGAGAGCTTGTAGTACCATATTACTCCACTAGAGGGCTTGTAGTACCATATCACCCCACTAGAGAGCTTGTAGTACCATATTACTCCACTAGAGAGCTTGTAGTACCATATCACTCCACTAGAGGGCTTGTAGTACCATATCACTCCACTAGAGAGCTTGTAGTACCATATTACCCCACTAGAGAGCTTGTAGTAACATATTACCCAACTAGAGGGCTTGTAGTAACATATTACCCCTCTAGAGAGCTTGTAGTACCATATTACCCCACTAGAGAGCCTGTAGTACCATATTACCCCACTAGAGAGCTTGTAGTACCATGTTACCCCACTAGAGAGCTTGTAGTACCATGTTACCCCACTAGAGAGCCTGTAGTACCATATTACCCCACTAGAGAGCTTGTAGTACCATATTACCCCACTAGAGAGCTTGTAGTACCATGTTACCCCACTAGAGAGCTTGTAGTACCATATTACCCCACTAGAGAGCTTGTAGTACCATGTTACCCCACTAGAGAGCTTGTAGTACCATGTTACCCCACTAGAGAGCTTGTAGTACCATATTACCCCACTAGAGAGCTTGTAGTACCATGTTACCCCACTAGAGAGCTTGTAGTACCATATTACCCCACTAGAGAGCTTGTAGTACCATATTACCCCACTAGAGAGCTTGTAGTACCATGTTACCCCACTAGAGAGCTTGTAGTACCATATTACCCACTAGAGAGCTTGTAGTACCATGTTACTCCACTAGAGAGCTTGTAGTACCATATTACCCCACTAGAGAGCCTGTAGTACCATATTACCCCACTAGAGAGCTTGTAGTACCATATCACCCCACTAGAGAGCTTGTAGTACCATGTCCCCCCACTAGAGAGCCTGTAGTACCATATTACCCCACTAGAGAGCTTGTAGTACCATATTACCCCACTAGAGAGCCTGTAGTACCATATTACCCCACTAGAGAGCTTGTTGTACCATATTACCCCACTAGAGAGCTTGTAGTACCATGTCCCCCCACTAGAGAGCTTGTAGTACCATATTACCCCACTAGAGAGCTTGTAGTACCATATCACCCCACTAGAGAGCTCGTAGTACCATGTTACCCCACTAGAGAGCTTGTAGTACCATGTTACCCCACTAGAGAGCTTGTAGTACCATATTACCCCACTAGAGAGCTTGTAGTACCATATTACCCCACTAGAGAGCTTGTAGTACCATATTACCCCACTAGAGAGCTAATGGACCTGCCAGTCTATTTCCAGGTCACCGTGGACACTGACCATCAGGTTCCACGTCTGCGTCACATACTCCCGGATCAGTTTCTCCTTCAGGTCCTCGAAGGGCCCGATCTTGGGCTGCATGTTCTTGGGCCGGTTGCAGGGCTTCTTCAGCAAACACACCAGGCCGTCCATCTCCTGCGAGTGGTAGTCGATCACGCCCACGGGGGTCCTGTGGCTCTTCCCCCCGGCGATGGCATACGTGTCGTTGGGCTCCCTCTCGATGGTGTAGTGGTAGCAGTGGCCCGAATGCAACACGGACAGCGCGAAGCCGCCCAGGTAGTTCCGGCTTTGCCTGATCAGGTAGATGCCGTTTCCCACGTTGGCCTGGCGCAGGTAGTCCTCCGCCTCCTCCCGGGTGATGTTGCCGTAGAAGAAAGGCAGCGTGTTCACAGCGTCGGCCATGTTGTCGTGTGGACGGCGGTGACCTTAAGGAAGTCTTCTTGCAGAGGATCGTCAACCCTAAAAAACAAAAGTTCAGATTAATGTGTCTGTCATCACATCAATTCAATTCAATTCAGTTTATTTGTATAGCCCAATTTCACAAATTACAAATTTGTCTTGGAGTGCTTTACAATCTGTACACATAGACATCCCTGCCCCAAAACCTCACATCGGACCAGGAAAAACTCCCAAATAACCCTTCAGGGGGGAAAAAAGAGAAGAAACCTTCAGGAGAGCAACAGAGGAGGATCCCTCTCCAGGATGGACAGAACAATAGATGTAATGTGTACAGAAGGACAGATTTGCTTTGTGGATTACAGTTGTCAAGCTTCTAGTTTGGTATTTCGGTCGTTGCCATACCTCATTTTGTTTGTTTTGGAGCCAGAACTGACAAAAGGGGGAGGAGCTAAGTGCAACAGAACTCCGAACAGGACTAAAATGTTACAATGAACTTTAATGAACTGAAAACACACTGAAAGGCTAAAGTGAACCTGGTGGTCAGGAGAGAGAATGCAGCTTTAATACATGGAGCATAGACTTCTATACAACCAGAGGAGTCGCCCCCTGGTGGTCAGGAGAGAGAATGCAGCTTTAATACATGGAGCATAGACTTCTATACAACCAGAGGAGTCGCCCCCTGGTGGTCAGGAGAGAGAATGCAGCTTTGCTGCCTGGATGAGCCACACACACATAAACATATATTATATCAGAGTCTCACGTCATAAAACGGTTTCTCTTTCACGATGAGGTCAATCGCAAAAGACAAAATATGTTTCAAATGTTACAGTTAAATAACAAAAGACAAATTAAAGGCTGATTTGTTTTGCAGAACATTTTCTTTGTGAACGCCTTTTCCGTGAAAACTATGGAAAGTTAAAAATATAATAATTAAAGATTTAGATTATGAGCTTCACCACTAAAATACTTTATTTGTATATAATTATGTATTCACATATACAGGACTGTCTCAGAAAATTAGAATATTGTGATGAAGTTCTTTATTTTCTGTAATGCAATTAAAAAAACAAAAATGTCATGCATTCTGGATTCATTACAAATCAACTGAAATATTGCAAGCCTTTTATTCTTTTAATATTGCTGATTATGGCTTACAGCTTAAGAAAACTCAAATATCCTATCTCTAAATATTAGAATATCATGAAAAAGTATACTAGTAGGGTATTAAACAAATCACTTGAATTGTCTAATTAACTCGAAACACCTGCAAGGGTTTCCTGAGCCTTGACAAACACTCAGCTGTTATAAATCTTTTTTTTTACTTGGTCTGAGGAAATATTAAAATTTTATGAGATAGGATTTTAGAGTTTTCTTAAGCTGTAAGCCATAATCAGCAATATTAAAAGAATAAAAGGCTTGCAATATTTCAGTTGATTTGTAATGAATCCAGAATGCATGACATTTTTGTTTTTTTAATTGCATTACAGAAAATAAAGAACTTTATCACAATATTCTAATTTTCTGAGACAGTCCTGTATATGTCTCACTCCATAGCTACAGTATGTGAACAGTGGAGTTCTCTCTTAATAATGTATGAATAATAATAATGTATAAGATGTAAGTATTAACCCTAACAAGGAAAAGTTTATACAAACTTTCAAGAATAAAATATTGTGCAAAACAGCCATTATAATCACATTTAACGTGCATATTGTTTAAATGAGAATGAACAGAGGACATGATGAAATGTGTTTGCTGCATCTGGGTGTCACTAAATGATTTAGTGATTATATAAATTAGGTAAACATTTAATCTATTTATTATATTTATAGCATAATTCATTGTTTCCAATTCTAAACCGTCAAAACTGAAAAATCTCTGGCTTATGATATGATTAATAAGTAATTCTTCTCCACACTCTTTGGGGAATAATTCACTTTTAATCCTTTCAGAGTTGAAATAAAAACCATCTGATAAATTTAGAGGGAAACTGCTCATGAGTTAATTTTGCCCTCTTTCATATATCTCACAAGCTTCTCGTGCATTTGCATTTCAACAACGCGGCTGAAACACAGTGGAGATAAACGAACAATAAGTCCGTCTGCAGCGCCGTGACTCAGGAAGCTCAGGAAGGAAACGGGTCTCAAGTAGAGTAATCTATTACTTCCTACCACAGCTGGACACGCGGCCCCCACCGGCTACGAGTCGTCGACCGAGCGCCAACACATCCACTCACTCTGAAGAGAGACGAGGAGTTCACGTGTGAACCTGTAGAAACAAGAGTCCAGAAACACGGAGACTGAACTCACTGCGTTTGGGGAAGTAGCTCCAGAGCGCCGGTCTGAGTCCGTTAGCGACGCATCCCCTGGAGGAGCAGCCACACGGAGACACGGAGCCGGCTGCTCGGGCGGCCTGAGGCCCGTTATATTAAACTATTGTTTCTCAACTGGACACATTATTTATAACTAACATGCTACATACGTGTGGGAATTCTGGTTTGTATGTTTTATCCCCCTTCAATTAACAATCCAAGAGCCAATCGTCATCCACGGGCACTAGGACCTGGGGGAGGCTGCATGCTGGCTTTCTAAATACATGATAACTATCGAAAGCTCTCTTTATCTCAGTGGAGTCCAAATGAGCATAAAATATCACTGTGGCCCTGAAGTTCTGTCTCTTGTGTTATTATACTGTGTACTTGTACATGATGACAGCCTGTGTACTTGTATATGATGACAGCCTGTGTACACTCAAAAAAATGATTCAAGCCCTTCTTAGAGGTGACACATTTAAATATTGTTTGATACATTTAAATAAATCAATTACAAAACGAAGATATTTATTTTGAATGGGTGTAACACAAAATGTATGAATTCTTTCATTTATTAGATTTATTTAGGTTAGATGGTGTGCATATCAACTCAAAATAAATGTGTTTCATTGAGGACTACTCTTTGCGCATGCGCCAGCTGAAAATCAGTTGTTTACAAGGTGAAGACACTTTCAGGGCTGCATGGTGGTGTAGTGGCTAGCACCGTCGCCTCAAAGCCAGAGGTCTGTGGGTTCAATTCCCAGTCGGGGCTTTCCTTCTGTGTGGAGTTTGCATATTTTCTTAGTTAGTTAGTTAGTTTATATTTTGAGTTGGACAAACATAAATTAATTTAATTTAATGAATATCGTTATTTTAGATGTATTTGATACAAATGAGTTGGACTAACTTAATTACATTGTATTGCACTGATGTGCTAAATTTGAGTTGGAGTTGCATATAATTATTGGATGGAAAACCTGCCAACAATTTAATTGAGTTCATCCAATGAGTCATTTCTTTGAGTGTACTTGTACATGATGACAGCCTGTGTACTTGTACATGATGACAGCCTGTGTACTTGTACTCTGAGGGTACTTCCTCCTTTCAACGACTTCCTGGACTATTTTCTTCTTTTACTTCCTTTTTTTCTGAACCCTGACAACACTTCATGAGCCAGAGGAAATTAATGCACATAAAAAATTACTTAAAGATCATTTATCCGTGTTTAAAGTGTTTTATTGTGTTTTATTTGTGTTTTATTCTGATGAACTTCACTGTTGACCAACAGCTTGACAACAAGTGACTCTGCTGAGAGATGTGGAAGAGCTGGTGATCGGACCCAAGCTTATAAAAACTATATATATATATATATATTTATATATTTATATATATATATATATATATATATATATATATTAAGAACTATAGTTCATATATTTACATTTGTTCCTGTTTCATTATACTATGTATATTAGTTTTGGCATCAGTAATTGTATTAATGATTCATTTAGACTGCATTTTTTATCTTACTGGGCAACACACACACACACACACACACACACACTCACACTCACACTCACACACACACACTCACACACACACTCACACACACACTCACACACACACTCACACACACACACTGTATTCACTTCATATTTATATTGCCGTCTTCGGGCTGTTCCACTTGTGTAATTAAACATTAAAGCGTTACAACTCTCAGTTATCGCTCCATAAATTAAGCAATTTATCATATTATTAAACAGATTAACATTTAAATGCTGAAACAAAAAATATTTGTGTTAAAACAGTGTGAAATAATAATAAAGTGGAATTACTTCATCAAAATCAACTCAGTCACCCCAAAGTTGAAGATGAAATTATTTTGTTTTCTATTTGTTGTCAACTTGCTTTTTACTTAATTTGGATTTTAAATGATGGAAATAACAGGAAATAACTTTGTAATAACAGTCTCTTAATTATATAGTCAATTAATATATTATATACCATTTAAAAACAATCCCCAACACAACAGCTGAGACTTTGTTTTGTCTCGCTTTTTACCTGACTTCATAAACACAAACCTCCTCGTTTTAGGGTTTTATTCAAATCTCTGAAACTATATTTCAGGCGCGTGATGATGTCAAAGAGTCGAAGCCAAATGGAGAGCAGCAGGCGGGAGGTTGAGCAACGCCGTGACATTTAGGGGGGTGGGGGGGGGGGGGGCTCGCCATCGGAAGTCTACGTTACACGCCGTGGTCTTTGTTCTGAGGCTGTTAGAAAAAAAGGAGAAGAGAGTTTTCACTTCCTGAGACCTGAAGACGACACGGGGCTCAATTAAAGAAGAATAATAAGTATTGAACAAACTTTACAATTAAAGAAGAATAAACTTATGAACTTCAGAACTACGTTGAGTTTAAATATGATGACGCGTCACACGCGGTCCTGCTCACCCGGACCACTTCCTCTTTGTAGAAGTTCATCAGTTTTTGAGTTAATCCAAAACTTCGACACCATTAAAATATCTGGACCACTGACTCTGTTGATTCCTGTGGCTCCGCCCCCTAGTGGAGCAACACAACGTTCTCAACCAATAGGAACGCTGTTTACCAATCCATCTGGGCCCCGCCCCTCGTACGCGGCTAACGTAGTCAGCCGAATCATTTTCGGGATGAGATTACATCAGTCAGGCTTTTCGGGTTTCCATGAAGCAAGTTTTGATAAAATCACCATAGCAACAAACCAAAAATACCAAACATGTGAACCAGGCTAACTTCAGTTAGCTGGATAAACTGGCCATGATGAAGATAGCCTGACTTCAATCACGGGTTCATTTAATCTGGCTAACGGGCGTTTGATAGTTGAACCACGTAGGAGTAGCGAGCTGCTCGTGATGGATAACCACGACTGGTATTTTATTTATTTAAATATAATCAGAGGTTTAAATGAAAGTTAACCCGACATGCTTCAGCTTGGGAGGACGAGCAGAAGAAGAAACCTTATTTAATAATCGCTGAGCGTATGAATCTGATGTGTATATCTTGAACATATAACGGCCTCACTGGGTCTTCTGATGCCATATCTCGTGTTGTCTCTATTATTGTGTCCATAGTGCTTTGGGTTAACAGCCGTGAGCTCGGCAGAGCAGCAGCTTACGCAAAGGGAATACAAGTGAGCCGAGTTCAGTGAAGCTCTATCCGTCTGTTCCAGTTCTCTTCCTGTTCCCTCAGCTTCCTGTTTTCTAGTGTGACTTCAAGGTTTGAACAAATAAATATGAGAGAAACGATTTTCACGTAGAACACTCAGACGAATGAAGTTCATTTGCGGTTTGCATTATGATGTCATACATGCTTATATTCATTGAACTCAATGCACTTTACATACATATACAGTATGTACACACATATTACATTTTTTTAAATGTTATTTTTATTTATATATATATATATATACATATAAATATATATGTATAAATATGTATATGTATTTATAAATATATATTTATATATAAATAAATAGAATTCATATAAATGTATGTATGTGTATATATATCCATATATATATACAGTATATGTATAAATATATTTTTATTTTATATATATATATACACGTGTATATATACATGTATATCTAAATATATAGATATACATGTATATATAAATATAACCATATATACACATATACAGGACTGTCTCAGAAAATTAGAATATTGTGATGAAGTTCTTTATTTTCTGTAATGCAATTTAAAAAACAAAAATGTCATGCATTCTGGATTCATTACAAATCAACTGAAATATTGCAAGCCTTTTATTCTGATTTATTGCTGATTATAGCTTACAGCTTAAGAAAACTCAAATATCCTAAATCTAAATATTAGAATATCATGAAAAAGTATACTAGTAGGGTATTAAACAAATCACTTGAATTGTCTAATTAACTCGAAACACCTGCAAGGGTTTCCTGAGCCTTGACAAACACTCAGCTGTTATAAATCTTTTTTTTACTTGGTCTGGGGAAATATTAAAATTTTATGAGATAGGATTTTAGAGTTTTCTTAAACTGTAAGCCATAATCAGCAATATTAAAAAAAATAAAAGGCTTGCAATATTTCAGTTGATTTGTAATGAATCCAGAATGCATGACATTTTTGTTTTTTTAATTGCATTACAGAAAATAAAGAACTTTATCAAAATATTCTAATTTTCTGAGACAGTCCTGTATATGTATATAAATATATATATATACACATATATATATTTATATTTATATATATACACACACATGTTTATATACACATACATACATATATATATACTGTATATATACTGTATATCTCTGTATGGATAACCTCTCCCTCCCCAGGACGCGGATGTTTAGCTTCGCTCATTATTTCCGCCGCATTACCGCCGCCGGTTAATTCCTCCGCCGCATCAACCGGAGCCTCGGAGCTCGTGCCTCCCTCTCCATCTGCGCCGTTACCGTTAAATGCATTCCGATGTCTACCGGGAGCACGGTCGGTGCGAGGCTACGGGAGACATGCCGCACTCACCCTCCTGAGCTGCCGCGGGTCTACTTGCTGCAGCCGGTCGCTGTCATCCCGGAGCGTGCAGCCGACTCGAGGGTCTCGTGGCGGTTCAGCGGGCGCGTGCCATCGTCCCTCTGCTGGAGTGTTGACACTGAAACAGCGTGCGTGCGTGCGTGCACGTGCGCGCTTCCGTTCCATAGTTGCTGGGTCACTTCCTATTGGTCCATAACCGCGTACACGAGTATATGTGTTATTTATTATTTATTTATTATTATAAGCCCGGAAGTCGTTTAAATCAGGGAGTAAATAATATATAGAATAATAAAATGACGTCAGTAAGTCCCTGGGGGTTCAGGGTTTATGGGCTATATAATTATATTGGGACGCGGCCTTTTAATGATGCACGCTGAAACCATTCATTTTAAACTATTTAATTTAAAGTATTGTCAGCTTTTATTATTATTATTCTAATATATTTATCATTAATTTATTAAAATTATATATATATATAAGCTCAAAAAATATATATATATATATTATATGTATATAAAAAGCTGACAATACTTTAAATTAAATAATTTAAAATTGATGGTTTCAGCGAGCGTCATTTTATTTATATATATATAAATATAAAATAAAAGCTGACAATATATATATATATGGATGTATATGTGTATATATATATATATATATATAAGGTGGTAGGGGTATGATGACATTGAGACTTTTTAATGATGCTCTCTAAAACCATCCATTTTAAATGATTTATTTAAAGTATTGTCAGATTATATTATTATATATCTGTGTGTGATTATTCAATTATTTATTTATTATTATTATTAATATTTTAATTATAACTTGGTCAAAAAAGGTAAATGACTAATTAATTATGCTTTTACCAGCTATGACCAGCCGGTGGTGCTGCTGCTACACAAGCAGTTGATTGACCACACTTTGTAGTCTTTGAACACATCAAACTGACAATACATGCAGGACACGTTCAGGTTTCATTTAAATGAACATTCAGCAATAAATTACAGCTGATGTGTAACTTTATTTATTCAGGAAAAAAAAGTTACAAATATATATATATATATAACTTCTAGATCAGAGAAGAGGCAAAACCTCAGTCAACACTGAGCTAGTAGGAACAAACTTCTTTATGCAATATTATACTTATTGATCGCTCATATAAACCATCAACATCTGTTTTGGTCTAAATGTAGAGAATCATCTTTATTCTTAAAACAAAGAAGTGTGACAGTCCTGTTCTTCTTCTTCTTCTTCTTCTTCAAAAAGTACACTGAAGTTCACTTGATTGAAGTATACTTATTATACTCCTATTTTATATATAATAACAATGTATTTTGTATACTAATAATACATCATTATTGTGACAAAATATAAACTGAAATACTCATGAGTCTGGCTAGTATGTTGAGACACCATTAAGATATCTTAAGTATATTATTTAAACTAATGCCCTTTAAAGAATACAAAGAAATACAAAGAAATATACTTCAATTTTAAACAAAGTTGGAATACAGTGTATTTACATTTAATGATTAGTATAATACGTTAAGCACTCTACACATACAAGTAATTTGGATCTGTGATTTGGTGCATAACAGTAAAACATATAAATAATATGACATTGTTTAATAATTGAAAATATGAAAATGTACAATACAATATGGTAAACAAACAAACAAATAAGAGTACATTAAAACAAGAATATTATTAAATGGTCATGTTATTACATTCATGTACACTAATGCTTTAGTGTATTTATTATAGTACTAATTATATAAAGTTAGTATACTAACAAGTACAGTGTGACTACATGAACACATACACTTGTTTAGAAGTCTGAGTTTATTGTATCATAACTCTCTCCCACGTGTTTGTTAAATATTGTTTCCATTATGCAATAATAACCGTAACAGTTAGAGTACAATTGTATGATTACAACTATATAACTTAAAGTCTGTGGCCTCTCAAGCTAAAGACTTGGACTTGTCACGTGTTGCTAGTCCAAGTGAAGTCTCAAGTTAACTTACCACGATAATAATAATCCATTTAACTCCACTAGCTCCTCTCCGGTTCACCCATTAGAGCACAGTAGTCAAACACAAGGCCCGTGGGCCGAATCTGGCCCGCCGCATCCCTTTATGTGGCCCCTGGCGGCTTTAAAGACACGGGATCACCTTTTCTTAAAGAAATTGAACAAATATAGCCTGTGCTATTATTTTGAAGGTTGAAAATTGAATGGTTGTATGTTGTAATATTAGAGACATTTTCTCATGTACAACATTTCTACACTCAAATCAACAATAATCAAATGCAAAGAGAGTTATTTATCACTATGTTCGAGGAGTTCATAACGTGTTTCCGGCCCTTTAAGAGAGCGGCCATGATGCTGATTTGGCCCACGGTGAACATGAGTTTGACGCCCCTGCACTAGAGCCTGAAGCTCTTCCTCCATTAAGTATTCTACGTATTGATATCACCATATCACTTATTTATTTTTTCAAGCCAATAATCTTTCTTTTCACCCAAATCTCAACAGCTATATAAATCTTATTGTGATTTATATTCACAAGCACATCCCCCATCTGATCACCATCTCCATCGTATCTTGTTGTCCCTGAAAAATTGAAGTCAAAATGTGGTTTCATCGTCTATTGGATGCTAATAATGTCTATTTAAACATGTATCTATTGTCTGTATTTTGTATAAGTTATTATGTCTTAACAAACTCTATTGTATGATGAGAAATAACTTGATTTAGCCTATAAACATGCAACATTACAGTCCTGTATCCATGGAGACCTGCACATCTGCTGCATCAACCAACACCTGGACCGTGTGTGTGTCGTCTGTATGCTTGTATTCACAACATAATAGCATATTAATTTAAACCTGATTTAATAAAACATTTCCTGGAACTCAAATTCTACTCCAAAAAAGACCTGTATGGAAATCTCTTCAAGAATCAATGTTTGAGGTGGTAGGTTCATGGCGATCATCTGGCGCATATTACTTTTAATATTACTTTTATTTGTCTTTTTTTCCATTTATTTACTTTGTGTGCACTTCACAGACCTTGATAAACAATTACAACACACAAACTAACTGTTTATATATTGCACATCACCACACTTTGCACTTAGTCTGCCACATGCCTTATATCCTTTGACATTTTAGGTAGTATTACTTTACACGAGTACATTTACATTTTATTTCGTTTGCTTTTTTAAATGTTATATTTGCTCTCACTATGATTTTATACTGAATTATTCTTCCTAATTTCGAGCCACACACCCAATACTATTCAAAGTGTACCCTTCGCCGAGGTGGAGTAGTCCAGTGAAATGTTTGTTGCTGCAGGAGTCAATACTTTCAAAGCTGTTAAAAAAAATATTATGTACACATTTATCTGCCGGGTTAATGACTCAGAAAATGAAATAATCGTGTTTTTAATAAATAAAAGTAAACCCCACTCTGCAGCCATTTCCATTGTTTGTAAACACATCCGTGTCTCGTTACATTAAGTTATGTGCGAGTATTTATTTTTCTCGAAACATCCATGGGCAGCACGGTGGCTCAGTGGTTAGCACTGTCGCCTCACAGCAAGAAGGCCCTGGGTTCGAATCCTGGTCGTTCCAGGTCCTTTCTGTGTGGATTTTGCATGGTGTCTGCGTGGGTTTCCTCCAGGTACTCCGGTTTCCCCCACCATCATAAAGACATGCACCGCAGCCTCACCCCGGTTCGTATGGATGTGAATGTTGGTGGTCGGAGGGGCCGAAGGCGCTGATTGGCAGCCACGCTTCCGTCAGTCTGCTCCAGGGCAGCTGTGGCTACTGATGTAGCTCCACCACCGGGATGACTGTGTGTGTGTATGACTACTGGACTCTGGACTGTAAAGCGACTTCGAGTGTCTAGAGAAGCGCTATGTAAAATAAATGATTATTATTATTAGTATTATTATTATCCGCCGCCAGATGTTCGCTGTGTCCGATGCGGCGCACAGTCGTGACGTCACTGTCCGGGGTTTCCGAGCGAAGTGAACCCTACGGCGTCATGGCGGAGGCCGGTTGTCGGAAGACCCTGGATTGAAATGCCAGCTTTCTACAGTCACAGTTGACCAGCGAGCGGCGAGACTTCGATTACATCTTATTCGGGTTTTTGGAAGGAGAGAAAAAACCAACGAGGCGCCAGTTCTTCCCGAACTGAATCGTCCGGGGCTTGATCTCCCTGACTGGGAGAGAAAGCTAGCCCAGCTAGCCAAAGCTAGCGTTAGCTCCCGTTAGCTACTGCGAGCTGCTAGCTCCTCTGCTTGTTAAAAATAAGAGAAGAAAAGGACCTCCTGAAGCGGAAAAGCGGATTTAAAACAACACTCGCATTGGAGTCGGCAGGTAACCGTGATTAACATCAGGTAACACAGTTACTTATCACGCAGCTCGGTGAGAAAGAAGGAAAGCTAACGTTGCATGTTGATGTGGTAAAAGCCGCGAGAAGTGAGCGGCGAATGAAAACAAGATGGAAGAGGCTGAAGTTCGCTTAGCTCGTTTGTGGGTTTTTTTAACTTATGAATACTAAATAAGTTTCGTACTCTCTACGACCAATACTCACACTTGTGTGTGGTTAAATGTGGTCTACGGCCACACGCTGTGTGTCGACTACAACCGGGGAGCGACCATTCCAGCGGGTCCATGCTACAAAGTATAAAACTAGCGCAAAGTTTTCGTCATTTCGTTAGCTCCCCCGCTAGCCTCGTTAGCTCCCCCGCTAGCCTCGTTAGCTCCCTCGCTAGCCTCCTTAGCTTCCCGCTAGCCTCGTGCTTCCTTGGCAACCTCGGTAAACGTTGGACTCTCATCCCTCTGTCCATGTTTACCAAAAACACACGTTTATTAAATCTTTATTTATTTAACCAGGTAAAAACCCATTGAGATTACAAATCTATTTTTCGAGTGTGACCTGGACAAGACGGGCAACGACATTTAAAACCCGTAACGCGAGTTAAAACAAAAACACAGTTCTCATGTAACTTAACGTTCGCGTATTAACACACAATATAACGTTTCACCCGCGTGGTTGCCACGCATTTATATATGTGATTATAACGCTAACTATTGCTTTTATTGGTTTAAAAAAAAAAAAAGTGTTATGATTGTGTAACGCAGAAAATCATCATACGAGCTAGCACAACACATGAGAGATAACGTTGGTGATGCACATGTCGCGTTAAAGTGGCCAATATTAATCTATAAAGGTAGCACCACGATATTGTTGACTTTGTTTGCGGCTTATTGTTCCCTTTTGTGATTTGGTGATGGAATACCTTGTGGCGCGTTGGCAGTGCCAGCCGACCCCGCCAATAGCTAACGGTGGCGTCATTAGCCGGTGCTAGCTGAGTTAGCTTCGGGCTAACTTTTAGCCCCGCTAAGACTTGATGACGTACAGGTTTGGCACGAGTCTGTTTATTACATGTTGTCTGAGGTTAACGTGGTTATTTCGTGTTTTCGGAGTGCGCGTGCCGCTTCGCGTGAACGTGCACACACGCTGCCGCTGCGCAGGCCCGAGAGGCCTCTGCGGTGAGGTGGACCGACTCAGCGAACACTGAGGTTACGTGAACGTTACACGGAGCTGCTGCCACTCGCGCGTCCTCTCGTTTGAACTATTATTCATTTAAAAAACAACACGCAAAACAAGTGTTTTTGTTTTTGGGACAGTTAATGTTCCTGGAAACTAAAACGCAGAGCAAAAAACTACCAACTAGTTTTAAATGTGGTTCTCCGGTGTATTGACAGCTGCACGCGGACCAGAGACGGTGCACTGATGCTCCTGCAGCACCACCACATCCTCCCCACACAGGCATGATGCTACAGGGGTTTTAAGTGGTTACTTCCAGGCCTGGAAAAGTCCTGGGGGGGAGGAATCCCAAAAGTTTTGGAAAAGTCATGGAAATTTGTTATATTCATATGTGCATTATGCTTATTTAAAATAATTAATATGTTTTTCAAAGAATGATGCTCAAAATATTAAAGCCAACATACGCTCGCATCGCACTGCAAGTGAACGCACCTTCACTTTTAATCAAACTATTTTCTCTCATTCAATTGTCATTATTCATTTTCTCACTTTTTCACAAAATGTTTGGTCATGGAAATCCAGATTGGTCAACGTGTGAATGAACCCTGAGTTAATGCCATTGCACAGCTTTGATAAAGACAGTCAACATCTAATGTGATGTGTATCTTCTCATGCAGGTTGACCACGTGGAGCACAATACTACAGGTGGTGGGGGGGGGGTCTGTATTGTGGACTTCAACATGGCTGGACGCGTCGAGGATGAAAGTGTCAGCAACAGCAGTGGAGAATCGAGGTAAATGAACCGACCCAATAGGGACACACTTGTTTTTATACGCGTGACATCTCGGATTATATTAACTATGTATCTGACCCTTATTTGTACACATTAGAGTGGACACGAATACTTTCATACCCCATCTTCAGTTTCTCTCCAAAGAGACGCGTCTTAGAAAGTTACAGACGGATGTTCTAACGGGATGACGGATAATCCAATTTAAATCTGCACACACACACACACACACACACACACACACACACATATAGGCATCCATGCATCTATGGTGCCGCTTGACCTACATTGACACAGATGTAGATTAATCACCTTATCAGTGCCAGAATGGATGCCAGTAAAGTTTAATAAAGACCACAAATATTTAGAAAAGCATCAATTTTTTTGTTCTCGGTATTATAGTGACAACGGTATTTAAAATATTTGGGACGACTCCAGTATGAGAAACTGATTTACCTCTCTTAATTAGTCCTCTATTAAATGCTAACTCACACATATATGTTTAATACATTTTTCTTTTTAAATGTGACAGTAATTCTGACGATGAATCCGGTTCTGGTTCTGGCTCGGCGTCGGGCTCCGCCTCGGGCTCCAGCTCCAGCTCCTCCAGCAGCAGCAGCCAATCGGGGAGCAGCGACTCAGGAAGCGGCTCGGACTCTGGCAGCGGGTCGGATTCTGACGCGGAGAAATCGAAGGAGAAGATGGAACCGCCAAATAAGTCCAACATCGATGGAGCCGAGGTAAAGAAAAGTTATTTAGATGAAATTAGCACACATTGAAACTTTTTGTCACAAGAAACGTAACATATCTTGCATCTTTATGGCAACGTTACGTCATGAGTTCATACTCATGGTTTCTGATGGTCTGACCTTCGACCCTTTCACACTGCGATTACGCAATACTCCCATAAAGAAGCTCCGCTGTTATGCAGCCGTTGCTTTTTCACACAGAATCAAGCAACGGCGGCCTGACTCACTTAGGGTTAGCCTCGTTAACCCGCTGTATGAATAGGGCGCTGTAGTCACATGACACATTTTCAGAGCAGCGCTAGTGTGCACACGGTTCCCTTTTTGGGTGTTTGACGCGCTGCTTTTTTACTAACTTTCCACTCAACTCATTGATTACAGTTCTGGAAGTCCAACCCCAGTATCCTCGCGGTGCAGAGATCGGCGATGCTCCGAAAGCAGCAGCTCCAGCAGCAGCAGCAGCAGCAGCAGCAGCAGAGACAAAGCTCCTCCAACAGTGGATCTGATGAGGTTCGCTCCAGCTGATCCCAGATGCACCATTTCTGCTCCATCTGGAGGCTTCATTCTCGGCTCGAATGTCCGGTGCACCACAAACTGACGTGAACCTCTTTGTCTTGGACCTCTTCTAGGACTCGTCGAGCAGCGACGGATCCGACTCGTCGAGCGGGTCCAAACGAAAAAGAAATTCCGCCTCCTCGGACTCTGGATCGGGTTCTGGGTCCGGCTCTGGTTCCGGGTCGGACTCGTCGGCGGAGGCCAACAGTGACGAAACGGCGTCGGACTACGAGCCCAGTCACAAAATCAAAAGCAGAAAGCCTCCGACGAAGTACGTGGACAGTTTGGTTTCCCTCTAATCTTCCTGGTACTTTCTGTCATGTTATATTAGAATTAACGATTATAATACTTTCTGCTTATTCAGTGTTTATTTTATCATGCTCTGTTTTCAAATCCTTTAAAGGAACAGTGACACGTTTTAGGAGTATTTATAGGCATTAATTGAATATTAAATTATTTTCTTTAGTGCATAACAACCTCTAAGACTCATCGGTGTTCAAGAGCTTAAAAAGGCCTTTTTTCTATGTGCATGGGGAGTCTTCCATCTTGCACCGGCATGTTTCTACAGCAGCCCAGAAGGGACAAACCACATCGTGGTTCTTTTGTGGGAGCTCTCAAACGGGCCCCAAAGCTAAATTATTAAAGACCGGAGTATTGATATGCTTCAACCTTCATGGGGGATTTAAAGTTCATCTCCTGTGAGCTCCTCCAACTTCACAGAACACTGAACTATTATAATAACAACTATACCATCTGTAACGGTTATTCTTTAGTATCTCATACGGTTAAAACTCGATGCACGGTTACATTATTATCTCAACTATTCCCCTCTGTGGCCACTCACCTCGGCCCTTTACTCGTGGATCATGTGACCGTTTAACTCGTGTGTTTTGGTCTCAGGATGAATTACCGCAACGGGAAGAAGTGCAGCAAACAGAAGAAGAAGAAGAGCTCCTCGTCCTCCGACGACGACGGCTACAAGAAGACGTCGTCGTCGGGCCAGCGGCGGCAGGCCACGGTCAACGTCAGCTACAAGGAGGACGAGGAGCTCAAGACCGACTCGGACGACCTGGTGGAGGTTCTGGGCGAAGACGTTCCTCAGCCCGAGGAGGACGAGTTCGAGACCCTGGAGCGAGTGATGTACTGCCGGATAGGAAGGAGAAGAGGTAAAGAACACGGCCACGCAATCGATGACTTGACTAGTTAGCCAGGTCCAGGTAAATAAAGGTTTAATAAACGTGTGTTTGGTAAACATGAAGTGAGAGGGATGAGGGTCCAAGGAAGCTAACGAGGCTAGCAAGGGAGCTAACGAAATGACGAAAAACCCGCCTAGTCCTAAGGATGAGTGTGTATTTATATATATATATATACATGTTTTACATTTTCTCTCCTCACAGCGACCGGAAGTGTGACCACTGTTTACGCCGTGGAGGCGGACGGGGACCCCAACATCAACTTCATCTCCATCAAGGAGCCCGGCGAGATCCAGTACCTGATCAAGTGGAAGAACTGGGCCCACATCCACAACACCTGGGAGACGGAGGAGACGCTCAAGCTGCAGAACGTCAAGGGCATGAAGAAGCTGGACAACTTCAAGAAGAAGGACCAGGAGAAGAAGAGATGGTAGAGCAGGTTTACTACAGCGAGAGCTTTAAGCTTTGTGACAACTGTTCCACTACGCGTTAACGCCACTAGGGGGCGTGCTCACTGTGCTCATTGTCCAATGCGCTGTCTCTTTAAATGCTTTAACTTCCTTTTAAATCTAAACTTACTTTTCCTTTTTAAACCTACGCTTCCTTAACATACTTTTTAAACCTAACTTCCTTTTAAACCTAAATTTCCTTTTTAAACCTAACCGTTCCTCATTTATTTAAATGTTGCTCCATAGAAACATTAGTGGGTCGGTGTTTCCTAGTTTCTTGGGGGGGATTCAAACCGTCGCCTCCTGGCCCACGCAGCATATCCGTCTTAACTGATTTTTAAAATGAGTTTTATTTAGCGCCTCTCGTTGCTCCTCTTCTAACCTTTGTCCTTTCCTCAGGTTGAAGGCGGCTTCCCCCGAGGACATCGAGTACTTCAACTGTCAGGAGGAGATGATGGACGACCTTCACTCTCAGTACCAGCTGGTGGAGCGGATCATAGGTGAGCTCCCGCTCCACGCCGTCGGGTCAGGGCCACTAAACAGTCCGGATTCCTTCTTCCCGTTCAGGACATTCCAACCAGAAGTCGGCGGCCGGTTACCCGGACTACCTGTGCAAGTGGCAGGGCCTTCCGTACTCGGAGTGCAGCTGGGAGGACGGAGCGCTGATCGGCAGGAAGTTCCAGAAGTGCATCGACAACTACATGAGCCGGAACCAGTCCAAGTTCATCCCGTCCAGGGACTGCAAGGTAAGGGGGAGGGGCTTTAGTCTGGGTCACCTGGACCAGGAGGACCTACACGTGGTTCACCTGGACCAGGAGGACCTACACGTGGTTCACCTGGACCAGGAGGACCTACATGTGGTTCACCTGGACCAGGAGGACCTACACGTGGTTCACCTGGGGGGTTCACCTCTCTCTTCCAGTCTCACCTCTCTCTCTCTCTCTCTCTCAATCTCACCTCTTTCTCTCACCTCTCTCTCTCCCAGTCTTAAATATCTCTCTCTCTCTCCCCTAGTCTCACCTCTATCTCTCTCTCTCCCAGTCTCACCTCTCTCTCCCAGTCTTAAATATCTCTCTCTCCCCTAGTCTCACCCCTCTCTCTCTCTCCCAGTCTCACCTCTCTCCCAGTCTTAAATATCTCTCTCCCCTAGTCTCACCCCTCTCTCTCTCTCTCTCTCTCCCAGTCTCACCTCTCTCTCCCAGTCTTAAATATCTCTCTCTCTCTCCTAGTCTCACCTCTCTCTCTCTCTCTCTCTCTCTCTCTCTCTCTCTCCTCTCTCCCAGTCTCACCTCTCTCTCTCCCAGTCTTAAATATCTCTCTCTCTCACCTCTCTCTCTCTCTCCCAGTCTCACCTCTCTCTCTCCTAGTCTCACCTCTCTCTCTCTCTCTCCCAGTCTCACCTCTCTCTCTCCCAGTCTTAAATATCTCTCTCTCTCTCCCCTAGTCTCACCTCTCTCTCTGTCCCAGTCTTAAATATCTCTCTCTCTCTCTCTCCCCCCTAGTCTCATCTCTCCCAGTCTCACCTCTCTCTCTCTCTCTCTCTCCCAGTCTTAAATATCTCTCTCTCCCCTAGTCTCACCTCTCTCTCTCTCTCTCTCTCCCAGTCTTAAATATCTCTCTCTCTCTCTCTCTCCCCTAGTCTCACCTCTCTCTCTCTCCCAGTCTCACCTCTCTCTCTCTCTCCCAGTCTTAAATATCTCTCTCTCTCTCTCTCCCCTAGTCTCACCTCTCTCTCTCTCTCCCAGTCTTAAATATCTCTCTATCTCTCTCTCTCCCCCCTAGTCTCACCTCTCTCTCTCTCCCAGTCTTAAATATCTCTCTCTCTCTCTCTCTCCCCTAGTCTCACCTCTCTCTCTCTCCCAGTCTCACCTCTCGCCTCTCAAATGTTCTCACTTGTTCATGCATGCTCAGAGTCCTCACTGGATGTTTGCTCGTGGTCGTTTGGTTCTGCTGTGACATCTCCTCACTTCCCAGAATGCACCTGTGTTGTGCGTGTCCCTGACCGGCGTTCCCTCCTGCAGGTCCTCAAACAGAGGCCGCGTTTTCTCCCCATGAAGAAGCAGCCGA
This sequence comes from Pseudoliparis swirei, assembly GCF_029220125.1. Lineage (NCBI taxonomy): Eukaryota > Metazoa > Chordata > Actinopteri > Perciformes > Liparidae > Pseudoliparis > Pseudoliparis swirei. The sequence goes on along the minus strand of NC_079402.1, from coordinate 1,872,362 downwards.
GCTACATCGGAGGCGACGGCCTGGAGCTCCGGGACTACCAGCTGGACAGCCTGAACTGGATGGCCCACTCCTGGTGCAAGTAAGGAGTCCTGAGCGTCAACTGGGCGTCATGCAGGGGGCGGGGCTTAGGGAAACCTGGGAAAGTCCTGGGATTTTAAAAAATTGTTTATTTCCAGGTCCTGAAAAGTCTTTGAAAAGAAAATGGAAATCCCAAAATTTTTGGAAATTTGTTCTATTCCCATTTTTTTACATTGAGTTTGAAATAATTAATGTTTTTAAAAGAAAGACGCTCAAAATGTAAAGTGGCAAAAGTTTAGAGTTCAACAATTGATTGATTAAAAGAATAAACATTTATATAAATGTTTATTCTTTTAATCAATCTATTGTCTCATTCATTTGAGTCATTTAAGGTTATAATGTACACTTTGGAATTATCTTTGTTAGTTTAAATTATCTCTCCCTCCCCCAGTCTCACCTCTCTCTCTTCCAGTCTCACCTATTTCTCTCTCTCTTCCAGTCTCACCTCTCTCTCTCCCTGCCCCAGTCTCACCTCTTTCTCTCTCTCCCTGCCCCAGTCTCACCTCTTTCTCTCTCTCCCTGCCCCAGACTCACCTCTTTCTCTCTTCCAGTCTCACCTCTCTCTCCCTGCCCCAGTCTCACCTCTTTCTCTCTCTCCCTGCCCCAGACTCACCTCTTTCTCTCTTCCAGTCTCACCTCTTTCTCTCTCTCCCTGCCCCAGACTCACCTCTCTCTCTCCCTGCCCCAGACTCACCTCTTTCTCTCTCTCCCTGCCCCAGACTCACCTCTTTCTCTCTTCCAGTCTCACCTCTCTCTCCCTGCCCCAGTCTCACCTCTTTCTCTCTCTCCCTGCCCCAGACTCACCTCTCTCTCTCCCTGCCCCAGACTCACCTCTTTCTCTCTTCCAGTCTCACCTCTTTCTCTCTCTCCCTGCCCCAGACTCACCTCTCTCTCCCTGCCCCAGACTCACCTCTTTCTCTCTTCCAGTCTCACCTCTTTCTCTCTCTCCCTGCCCCAGACTCACCTCTCTCTCTCCCTGCCCCAGACTCACCTCTTTCTCTCTCTCCCTGCCCCAGTCTCACCTCTTTCTCTCTCTCCCTGCCCCAGACTCACCTCTCTCTCTCCCTGCCCCAGTCTCACCTCTTTCTCTCTCTCCCTGCCCCAGACTCACCTCTTTCTCTCTTCCAGTCTCACCTCTCTCTCTCCCTGCCCCAGACTCACCTCTTTCTCTCTCTCCCTGCCCCAGTCTCACCTCTTTCTCTCTCTCCCTGCCCCAGTCTCACCTCTTTCTCTCTCTCCCTGCCCCAGACTCACCTCTTTCTCTCTCTCCCTGCCCCAGACTCACCTCTCTCTCTCCCTGCCCCAGTCTCACCTCTTTCTCTCCCTGCCCCAGTCTCACCTCTTTCTCTCTTCCAGTCTCACCTCTCTCTCTCCCTGCCCCAGTCTCACCTCTTTCTCTCTCTCCCTGCCCCAGTCTCACCTCTCTCTCTCTCTCCCTGCCCCAGACTCACCTATTTCTCTCTTCCAGTCTCACCTCTTTCTCTTCCAGTCTCACCTCTCTCTCTCCCTGCCCCAGTCTCACCTAGGGCTGCAACAACGAATCGATAAAAATCGATTATTAAAATAGTTGGCAACGAATTTCATTATCGATTCGTTGTGTCGCGCGATTATTACGGCGCTCAGTAAGTCACGGAGTATAAACAAAGTTGAGTTGAGCGCAGAGCGGCGCAGGAGAAACAAGAGCGGAGCGAGAGACGGAACGCTGCGTTGTGAGAGCCAATCAGCGCTGAGCTGCTCCGCTGTTGATGAATCTAATTGGCTGCTGCTGCTCACGTGGAGCTGGATGCGGAAGTCATTCACGTCGTCGGAGACATTCACGGAGCTGAGTGCGCCTCCGGGTGACGTCATGACCCCAGACACCAGGGCGCTACATGTCACGACGTGTGTGGCTTTTCCACAAGAGGATAACGTAGAAAACGTGGTTATTTATTCCGTGGCGGATAGTGGAAAATATTTTTCCACGGAGAAAGGCAACGGAGATAAGCCACGACTCGCTGTGAGCGCTGCGCGTGCAGACAGCATTTAACGGAGCGGAGCAGCGCGTGAGCTCTGATCGCTCTTTTAATGAAGTATCGATACTAAAAATATGCTAAATCACATCGTGTTTAACGTACGGGTACTTTGTTAGTATTGAGGCAGCGTGACAGCAGCAGATGTAGCGGACTAACATTCAAGCTAACCCAACTTCCCAAACGCTGTGGACATCTGAACGCTGATTGGCCGAGACGCGACACGTCCCATCAAAGATGTTTTATTGTGAAGAGCACCACTTCACATTTTTTCTGCGTCTCACTGCAATCTCAACGGCAGCGGGCCAGGTGAAAAAAATAATAAATCGGATATTGTTCAGGGGGCGGGGCCACATGGGGACCACTGCTCAGGAGAGGAAAGTTGTCAGTCTGTTTGTGACGGTTCATCACCATGGTGACCAGTGAACAGGTTCATCACCATGGTGACCAGTGAACAGGTTCATCACCATGGTGACCAGTGAACAGGTTCATCACCATGCTGACCAGTGGGTCTCCAGGACCTTTCCATGACTTTAAACCAAATTTCCATGATTAAACATTTTGTGAAAACTCTATACGTGACAAAGTGAGAAGATGGAGTATTGAAACTAACAATGAGAATTCCAAAGCATACCGTATATATACCGTGTAAATTAAAATTGGAATAAAACAAATTTGCATTACTTTTCCAAATATTTTTGGATTTTATTTTTTTCAATTACTTTTCTAGGCCTGCTAATAGCCATTTAAAAACTCCATGACTTTTCCAGGTTTTCCATGACCGTACGGACCCTGTTTTGAATAAAGGGTTGAAAATTTAAGTTTTTGTCTAACAGTAATACATCCCATCATGTGTATGGATATGAGCTCACTCCGTCTCTTCCTCCGTCTCTCCCATAGAGGCAACAGCTGCATCCTGGCCGATGAGATGGGCTTGGGGAAGACCATCCAGACCATCTCGTTCCTGAACTGCCTGTTCAACGACCACCAGCTGTACGGGCCCTTCCTGCTGGTGGTGCCGCTCTCCACGCTCACCTGCTGGCAGAGGGAGATGCAGCTGTGGGCCCCCAACATGAACTTCGTGGTCTACCTGGGGGACATCAGCAGCAGGAACATGGTACGCCGGTTCTAACCGGTTCTATTGCCACAAGGTTTACACCAGGGAGGCATTTACATGTTTTTAGGGGCCGTTGTTCCCAAAATGACTGAAATCTAGAGCATTAAAGATAAATTGGGGCACTTTTGAGACTTGTGAAATAACATTTAACCTTTTGTTTAAAAATAATAAATATATAAATTTCAATAATGAGACTATTAGACAGGAATAAGACTATTAAGCAATAATAAGACTATTAGGTAATAATAAGACTTAGGCAATAAGACTATTGGGCAATAATAAGACTATTAGGCAATAAGACTATTGGGCAATAATAAAACTATTAGGCAGTAGTTTACAGATTCCAAGTGTTTTATTACATTTTTTGAACAAAAAAACAAACAGAAAACATAAATCAGACGATCATATTCAATTTAATTCTTATTTCCTTGTGGTTATTTATTGTTGTTACATTTTTTATTTTTTTTATTTTTTTATATAATTTAAAATTATATTTATTTAATTTTTTGTTGTGTGTACCTATAGCAAGTACAGACAATACACACAACAAAAAATAATTAAATTCTCTTAATTAGAGGACATGACGGGGCGTGTGTTTCCTCTAGTGACCTCAGGGGCAGCGTGATGTTCCTCAGGGTCAGGTCTGCCCTTTGACCTCCTCTGTTTCGGCGATGAATCACCGTCTTCGCATTTCTTTGCGTCTCCTTCCACAGATCAGGACTCACGAGTGGATCCACGGCCACAGCAAGAGGCTGAAGTTCAACATCCTCCTCACGACGTATGAGATTCTCCTGAAAGACAAGGTCAGTAGCTCCGCCTCCGGCTCGTGACCTCGGGCGTCTCTGGCGCCGCATGTTACCGGTACACGTAACGACCCGTCTGTGCTCCGTCAGTCGTTCCTGGGCAACGTGAACTGGGCCTTCATCGGCGTGGACGAGGCTCACCGGCTGAAGAACGACGACTCCCTGCTCTACAAGACCATGATGGACTTCAAGTCCAACCACCGGCTGCTGATCACCGGGACGCCGCTGCAGAACTCCCTGAAGGAGCTGTGGTCCCTGCTGCACTTCATCATGCCCGAGAAGTAGGCCCCGCCCCCCGCCACGCCTCGGTTATAACCGTGTTAAAGTCGAGTGACGTATAGACCAGCGCGGTGTTAATCACATGATGACGTCAGCGGGTGTCACCTGGGTCCAGCCAGGTGTGCTCGGCAAGCGTATAAAGAACCGCATTTTAATATGTAGAACCGCATGTAAAGAACCATATATTAAGAACCGCATATTAATATAAAGAACCGCATATAGAGAACGGCATGTTGATGTATAGAACCGCACGTGTAAAGAACTGCATATAGGTTACCACGTATAAAGACGTGTATAAAGAACCACATATTGAGACTGGCATTTAAAGAACCGCTTATAGAGAACGGCATATTACTATGAAGAACCGCATGTAAAGAAGCATATATTAATATAAAGAACCGCATATTGATATAAAGACCTGCGTGTAAAGAACCGAATATAGGGAACCTCGTATAAAGAACCGCATATTGGGACTGGCATTTATAGAACCGCGTATAAAGAACGGCATATTAATATGGAGAACCACGTGTAAAGAACCACATATAAATATAAAGAACCGTGTATCAAAACAAAGAGAGGCTTTTCTCTTTAATATGAGTTTAATTTCTGTTTCTGTTCTGCAATAAAATAAAATATTGAAGTGACACGACGAAAAGAGTGCACGTTGATTTGACTGGCCGCTCCTACAGGCGAGGGGGGGTACTGCAGCGTGTTCAAGGAAACGGTTCTGTGGCCCTTCAGTGTCTCCGGAGAAGAGTCTGACTTAGTCGTGGTACAGAAGCGTATCAAGAACCCGTTGTGGGACTCTGAATCCATTCGGTACCTCTTCGGGGGACTAAACCAGGAACGTTGTTCTCTTTCCTGTCCTACGAGTTGACCGATGTTGTGCTCCTCCTCCTGCTCCTCCAGGTTCCACTCCTGGGAGCTGTTCGACGAGGCGCACGGTAAAGGCTGTGACTCCGGCTACACGAGCCTGCACAAGGAGCTGGAGCCCTTCCTGCTGCGCCGCGTCAAGAAGGACGTGGAGAAATCTCTTCCTGCCAAAGTGGAGCAGATCCTCCGAGTGGAGATGAGCGCCATCCAGAAACAGTATTACAAGTAAGAGCTTGACCTTTGACCTTTGACCCAACGGGGAGATCTGACTATATTCAGCTTCAGAAACCATTCAAATATAAAAACATTCAGCTTCATCAGGACATGAGGGGTCTATCCTTTCATATTTCTAACTTTTCAAACGATTGTATTTTTAAATCTTTTCATGTTTTTTTTTTATTCATTAGTTCCTATGGAGAAAATCTTCAACTTTTAAAAGTTTAAAGTTGCTTCATACTTTCAGCTAATTCAATCGTTTCATTTTCTAAATGTTGAAATAACCGTCAACTAATACTGTATATTTTTTATCTATCCATATTATCAAATTCTAAATTTTTCTATGGAATAAAACATTAATGGAAATCTATGGAGCAACTCTTCAAATTTGTTTAAACTTTTTCAACTTTAAAAGCTTACAATTCAGCTAAAGACACATTTTCTTTTATATTTCAGCTTTAAAATGTCAAATGTTAGCATTCCAACGCATTTCTTTATTTGTATTTAAAGACATCTTTGCATTAGTTGTTCTAATTGTATTTTATTTACAGCTTAGAGCTGGTGTTGGAAAGTAAACGTTCATAATTCCCTGTCTGCATTTGAACGCATCATCATAGTTTTATCATTTGGCTTCACCAAATATTAACTGTTTACCGAGTCAATGCAACTTTGCAGAAAGATTTACAAAATAATAACTTTAATGATGTTAGTTGCTCCTCCTCGGCTTATTTTGGACACGCTAACGACGTGTTGTGACATCTGAAGTGTGAGGAGCGTTTTGATTGGCTGCTGATTCTAATGTTGTGTGTGTGTGTGTGTCCAGGTGGATCCTGACCAGGAACTACAAAGCTCTGAGTAAAGGCAAAGGCAGCACGTCGGGCTTCCTGAACATCATGATGGAGCTGAAGAAGTGCTGCAACCACTGCTACCTCATCAAGCACCCGGAGGACATCGACTTCCTCACCAGAGCCGAGGCCCTGCAGGTACGCTCAGTCTGGACAGTCAGGAGGCTCATGTTGCATAGTATATAGTATATTATATATTATCAGAATCAGAAACAGTTTTATTGCCAGGAATGTTTACACAAACGAGGAATTTTTTTTGGTGGAAGGTGCAACATTTGGACATGACAAACAAACAACAATCAACACGACAGAAAGACAACAAATAATGTGAAAGTGTTTGGGTGTGTGCTTCAAGTGGTGTGTTTTAGTTAAAAGTGTATGTTACGCGTGGCGTGTGTTTAAGTTAAAGTGCATGCAAATAAAGTGGCATGTGTGTGGAGGAGGCCTCAAGTTAAAGTGCATGTTAAAGTGACGTGTGTGGAGGAGGGAAGGAGGAGGGAGGAGGAGTGGGAGGAAGAGGGAGGAGGAGGAAGAGGAAGGAGCGGGAAGAAGGAGGAGAGAGGAAGGTGGAAGAAGAGGTGGTAGTCCTGGGGGTGACAGTCAGTCAGTCCCGGGTTCCATTGATGAGCCCGACTGCCGACGGGAAAAAACTTTTGGTGTGGCGGGTGGTCTTTGTCATGATAGACCGCAGCCTCCTCCCCGAGGGGAGGGACTCGAACAGGGAGTGTCCAGGGTGGGAGGGTCAGCGACAATCTTTCTGGCCCGCTTCAGTGACCTGGAAGTGAACAGGACCTGGAGGGAAGGCAGATTGCAGCCGATAACCCTCTCGGCCGAGCGGATGATGCTCTGCAGCCTGCACTTGTCTTTGGCTGTGGCTGCAGGGTGCCAGACGGTGATGGAGGAGCAGATGATGGACTCAACGATGGCCGTGTAGAATTGTACCATCATCTTCCCTGGCAGGTTGAATTTCCTCAGCTGCCTCAGGAAGAACATCCTCTGCTGGGCCTTCTTGGTGATGGAGCCGATGTTCAGCTCCCACTTGAGGTCCTGGATGATGATGGAGCCCAGGAAGCGGACGGACTCCACAGCGTCGACGGGGGAGTCACACAGGATGAGAGGGCGGGTGGGGCTGCATTCCTCCTGAAATCCACAACCATCTCCACTGTCTTCAGAGCGTTGAGCTCCAGGTTGTTCTGGCTGCACCAGGTCACCAGGTGGTCAGTCTCCCACCTGTAGGCGGTCTCGTCCCCACCAGAGATGAGTCCAATGAGGGTGGTGTCATCCGCGAACTTCAGGAGCTTGACGGACTGGTGACTGGAGGTGCAGCTGTTGGTGTACAGGGAGAACAGCAGAGGGGAAAGAACACAGCCTTGGGGGGAACCCGTGCTGGTGGTCCGGGAGCCTGAGACGTGTTTCCCCAGCCTCACGTGCTGCTTCCTGTCGGTCAGGAAGTCTGTGATCCACCTGCAGGTGGAGTCGGGCACGTGCAGCTGGGAGAGCTTGTCCTGCAGCAGGGACGGGATGATTGTATTGAAAGCAGAGCTGAAGTCCACAAACAGGATCCTGGCGTAGGTTCCTGGGGAGTCCAGATGCTGGAGGATGTAGTGAAGGGCCATGTTGACTGTCGTCTGCAGACCTGTTGGCTCTGTAGGCGAACTGCAGGGGTCCAGGAGTGGGTCGGTGATGGTCTTGAGGTGTGACAGGACCAGCGTTCAAAGGACTTCATGACCACAGAGGTCAGGCGATGGGCCTGTAGTCATTGAGTCCTGTGATCTTGGGTTTTTGGGGACGGGATGATGGTGGAGGCCTTGAAGCAGGCTGGAACGTGGCATGTCTCCAGGAGGTGTTGAAGATGTCGGTGAACACCGGAGACAGCTGGTCAGCACAGTGCTTCAGGGTGGAGGGGAGACGGAGTCCGGGCCCGCTGCTTTGCGGGGTTCTGCTTTTGAACAGCCTGTTGACGGCTCTCTCCAGGATGACGAGGTCGTCGCTGAGTTGATGGAGGGTGCTCCAGAGGTGTGAGCCCTGATGGGCTGGGGAGGGTGGGCTGATGGTCTGTGGCTGTGGGGATGGTCTCAGGACTGCTCCATTGTCTTTCAAAGCGGCAGTAGAACTCATTGAGCTCGACTGCCAGAAGCACATTGTTCATGGAGTGGGGTGATTTGGGCCTGTAGTTGGTGATCTGCCTGAGCCTCTCCAGACAGAAGCAGAGTCGTTTGCTGAGAGCTGCTGTTGCAGTTTCTCAGAGTACAGTCGTTAGCATCTCTCACCGCCTTGCTAAACCTGTATTTGGACTCTGTGTACAGGTCCTTGTCCCCACTCCTGAATGCCTGGTCCTTCTGCAGTCTTAGCTTCCTGAGCTCCGCTGTGAACCAGGGTTTGTCGTTGTTATAACTCACCCTGGAGCTGGATGGAATACAGCTGTCCTCACAGAAGCTGATGTAGGAAGTTACAGCCTCTGTGTACTCATCCAGGCTGTTGGTAGCAGTCCTGAAGACATCCCAGTCAGTACAGTCCAAGCACGTAGATCCTCCAGAGCCTCACTGGTCCACTTCTTGAACTTCCTCACCACAGGTTTGCAGAGCTTTAGTCTCTGCCTGTATGAGGGAATCAGATGAACCATGACGTGGTCAGAGTTTCCCAGTGCAGCTCGAGGGACGGCGTGATAGGCCCTGCTGATTGTTGTGTAGCAGTGGTCCAGAATGCTCTTCTCTCTGGTAGGGCATTTAATTAACTGTCTATATTTAGGGAGTTTGTGGCTGACGTTTCCTTTGTTAAAATCCCCGAGTACAATAACTAAAGAGTCCGGGAAGGTCCGCTCCACACACCGTATCTGTTCAGCGAGGGTCCGCTGTGCCTCGTGCACGTTATAGTGTTTTCACATGTTATTTAGTATATTATATTAGTGTTTTCACATGTTATATAGTATATTAGTGTTTTCACATGTTATATAGTACATTATATAATATAGAATATTATATAGTATATTATAGTGTTTTCACATGTTATATATAATATAGTATATTATAGTGTTTTCACATGTTATTTAGTATATTGTATAATATATTATAGTGTTTTCACATATTATATTATGTAGTATGTTATATAGTAGATTATAGTGTTTTTGGGGGTGGGACACATAGAGGGGGGCGGAGACAAATAGAGATTATCACCACATGAGCTGAGTGCACGTCGGCGTCCTCACATTCTTTGGAGAGGACGGAGCAGGAATGGTTTCCCCCTCCCGACAGCAACTGATCCGCAGCAGTGGGAAGCTGGTCCTGCTGGACAAGCTGCTGGTGCGCCTGAAGGACCAAGGCCACCGCGTGCTCATCTTCTCCCAGATGGTCCGGATGCTGGATATCCTGGCCGACTACCTGAGGAGCCGGCAGTTCCTCTTCCAGGTACTGGTTCAGCGGTGTGAATTCTATCCAAACACACACCACCGTTCAGACGTTTGGGGTCACACAGACATTGTTGTGTTTTACACACTTTTAAATATAGTCAAGACATTGAGGAGGTTATAAATAATGATGTTTATAGTAAATATTAATGTTGTTCTTCTTGAGGCTCAAAGGAAGGCCAGTTTTATAGCTTCTCTCAGCAGCATAACTGTTTTCAGCTGCGCTCACATAAAAAGGGTTTTCAAGGGTTTTCTACCCCTCTGCTAGTCTTCTAAGGCGATAACACAATGTACCACTAGAACACTGGAGATGGGCCTCTACACACCTCTGTAGAGACTTCATTAAACACCAGAGAATAGTCATTCACACATTACCTATGTAGAGAGGGTATTTATGATTAATTTCAAGTGACCCTAAACTTTAGAACGTCTGTTCTGCATTTCTGGATATTAAACGTTGTACGTTTGCGTGTAGAGGTTGGACGGCTCCATCAAGGGGGAGATGAGGAAGCAGGCGTTGGATCATTTTAATGCAGAGGGCTCAGAGGTGAGTCGTGTATGCAGTGAATTCATTTAAATGAACCGGGTGTGTAACGTGTGTGACGTGTGTGTAACCTCCACTTGTGCACTCAGGATTTCTGCTTCCTGTTGTCGACGCGCGCCGGAGGCCTCGGCATCAATCTGGCGTCGGCCGACACCGTCGTGATCTTTGACTCCGACTGGAACCCTCAGAACGATCTGCAGGCTCAGGCCAGAGCCCACCGGATCGGACAGAAGAGACAGGTGAGGGACACACACACACACACACACACACATTCAATTGAGGTTTTCTAAAGAAATTCTGGTGAAATATTACTGACCACAAAGAACGCCAAAGTTCCTCCTCGTAGCTTCAAGTCCAGTATTTAATTACCTTTCCCCGCCTGTAACGGGCCTGTCTGGACCTACAATGTGAATTTAAATGTATACATTTCGCCGTTTGAAGGTGAATATCTACCGTCTGGTGACGAAGAGCTCGGTGGAGGAGGAGATCATTGAGAGGGCGAAGAAGAAAATGGTTCTAGATCACCTGGTCATCCAGAGGATGGACACCACGGGGAAAACGGTCCTCCACACCGGCGGCGCTCCCTCCAGGCAAGCAGCGCCGACACCAAATGATGACCTCATGACAACATGATGACGGCCTCATGACGACATGATGATGACATCATGACGACGACACGATGATGACCTCATGAAGACATAACGACCTCATGATGACATGACGACGACCTCATGACGACATGATGATGACCTTACGGCGACCTCATGATGACGACATGATGATGGCCTTACGGCGACCTCATGATGACGACGACATGATGACGGCCTCATGACGACACGATGATGACGACGACACGATGATGACCTCATGACGACATGATGATGACCTTACGGCGACCTCATGACGACGACATGATGACGGCCTCATGACGACATGATGATGATGACATGATAACAACATGACGACATGATGACGGCCTCATGACGACATGATGATGACATCATGACGACGACACGATGATGACCTCATGAAGACATAACGACCTCATGATGACATGACGACGACCTCATGACGACATGATGATGACCTTACGGCGACCTCATGACGACGACATGATGATGATGACATGATAACAACATGACGACATGATGACGGCCTCATGACGACATGATGATGACATCATGACGACGACACGATGATGACCTCATGAAGACGTAACGACCTCATGATGACATGACGACGACCTCATGACGACATGATAACCTTACGGCGACCTCATGATGACAACAACATGATGACGGCCTCATGACGACATGATGATGACGACCTTATGACGACATCATGATGGCCTCATGAAGACATGAAGACATGATGATGACGACCGTATGACGACATGATGATGACGACCTTACGGCGACCTCATGATGACGACCTCATGATGATGACGACATGATAACAACATGACGACATGATGACGGCCTCATGACGACATCATGACGACCTCATGATGACATGATAACGACCTCATGATGAAGACATGATGATGACGACATGATAACAACATGACGATATGATGACGGCCTCATGACGACATGATGATGACATGATAACGACCTCATGACAACATGATGACGACCTTATGGCGACCTCATGATGGCCTCATGACGACCGTATGACGACATGATGATGACATGATAACGACCTCATGACAACATGATGACGACCTTATGGCGACCTCATGATGGCCTCATGACGACCGTATGACGACATGATGATGACATGATAACGACCTCATGACAACATGATGACGACCTTATGGCGACCTCATGATGACCTCAAGACGAGTCGTGCTCAGAGGGTTTATTCTGTCTGACTCCAGTGTGTTTTGTGTTCTTCAGCTCGGCTCCGTTCAACAAGGAGGAGTTGTCTTCCATCCTGAAGTTTGGTGCCGAGGAGCTTTTCAAGGAGCCGGAGGGGGAGGAGCAGGAGCCTCAGGTACGCCGTTGTGTTTCTAATCATGTGAAGAACTTTTCTCTTTAAATGCATCAGAGCGGCGCCTCACGACTTTTTTCTGCTCCGTAGGAAATGGACATCGACGAGATCCTCAAACGGGCCGAGACCCGAGAAAATGACCCCGGACCGTCGACGGTGGGAGAGGAGCTGCTGTCTCAGTTCAAGGTTCGTCCTCAAGAACTCAAATAAAAATGTATCCACATGAAGTTTTGACGCTCGTCTGGACTTTAACATTCTCTGTTTTCTGTGTGTCTTCACCAGGTGGCGAACTTCTCCATGATGGACGAGGAGGATATCGACATCGACTCGGAGCGTAGTCACCGGAGTTGGGACGACATCATTCCCGAGGAGCAAAGGAGGAGGATGGAGGAGGAGGAGCGGCAGAAGGAGCTGGATGAGATCTACCTGCTGCCGCGCATGAGGAACTGTGCCAAACAGGTACACAAGCACGGAAAACATAAAGTATGGTGGATTATGTGTGCTGCTCGGTGGTATTTTGGGAGATTTGGGTTCTTAATAATCTTCCGTGTTCTTGGTTTGTGGTTGCAGTCGAGCTTCAGCGCCAGTTCGGGCCGCCGGAGCCGGAGGTACTCCGGGTCCGACAGCGACTCCCCCTCGGACCGGAAAAGGCCGAAGAAGCGAGGGCGGCCTCGGACCATTCCACGTGAAAACATCAAGGGCTTCAGCGACGCAGAGATCCGGAGGTGATTATCAAAACTCTTCATCTCCTCCTCCTCCTGGTTTCCTGTTTAACATCTTTGTCTTTTTACAGGTTTGTCAAGAGCTACAAAAAGTTTGGAGGACCACTGGAAAGGTAGGACGCATCTAGTTTTAGTTTTTTAACAATCAAACCACATTCCAGTCGGCTCAACGCGTGTCTCGTCTCTCAGGCTGGACGCCATCGCTCGTGACGCCGAACTCGTGGACAAGTTGGAACAGGACCTGAAGCGCTTGGCGGAGACGGTTCACAACGGCTGTGTGAGAACACTACGAGAGAACCCCTGTGGACCGGAGAAGACTTCAGGTGACTCAGAGCTTTCTTTCTAGTTGTATAGAAGTCTATGCTTCATGTGTTAAAGCTGCATTCTCTCTCCTAACCACCAGGGGGCGACTCCTCTGGTTGTATAGAAGTCTATGCTTCATGTATTAAAGCTGCATTCTCTCTCCTGACCACCAGGGGGCGACTCCTCTGGTTGTATATAAGGATGTGCTTCATGTGTTAAAGCTGCATTCTTTTTTTTCTTTGCAAATTATTTAGAATAAGATATTAATAAAAAGTAGGACTGAAGCGATTATTTCATCAAATGTTTTTATTTATGTTTTTTTTGTTAATCACTTCGGTCCATCTAATATCTATAGTCTTTTAAAAAATCTAAATACCCAAATATTTAGTTAAAACTGATATACAACAGAAACACCTCCAGTGTGTCACGCTGAAGAAGCTTTTTTAATAATACAGCTCATGGTTCTGTGAATAAATGATCAAATGCCTCATAACACATGAACGTGTTCTGCCTTTTGACCACCAGGGGGCAGAAGAGGGAAGGTCAAGGGCCCGACCTTCAGGATCTCCGGAGTCCAAGTGAACGCGAAGCTGGTCATCTCCCACGAGGAGGAGCTGGCGCCGCTCCACAAGGCCGTGCCTGCCGACGCCGAGGAGAGAAAGAAGTACGCCGGAGGACGCCCGAGTTTAAAAAAACAACCAAATACATTTAAACCTCTTTCACATCTTACTGACGTGTGTTTTGGTTTAGGTATATGATCCCATGCCACTCGAAGGCAGCGCACTTTGACATCGACTGGGGGAAGGAGGACGACTCCAGCCTGCTCATCGGCATCTACGAGTACGGCTACGGCAGCTGGGAGATGATCAAAATGGACCCCGACCTCAACCTCACGCACAAGGTGAGACGCCGCGGAGCAGCTCGTGTGTACGGGGGTCTGGACACGACGTGTGTGTATTTAATATTCTCACCTGTCCGGCGTGGATCAGCTCCTCCCGGACGACCCGGACAAGAAGCCTCAGGCCAAGCAGCTCCAGACCAGAGCGGACTACCTCATCAAGCTGCTGAGCAAGGACCTGGCCAAGAGGGAGGCGCAGAAACAAGCCGGCACCGTAAGTCATCACGGGCGAGGGGGCACACCGGAGTGTTTCCACGGGAACCGTGTCGATTCAAAGAGTTTTTGTTTTGGAGAAATGGGTGGGATGGGCGTTCAGGAAGCAGCTGGTAAAAGGGAACCATACAGAAGTTGTATTACTATTATAGATGCATATACCAGTATAATATCGTATTCATGATATTGTGGTATCTGGTTTCATAAAATATTTATGGCAGGTATCTTATCGTAGTTATAAAAATATATATATAATATAATATCTCCCCTGCACATCACTTAATTTTTCACCGTAAATACATGTAACTCTTCACATTAAATACATCTAAATACACTTAAATACACTTAAATACATGTATCTCTTCACTTTAAATACACGGTCAGTATAAACTGACCTACACAGCTTAAGTTCCTGTTCTTCAAGTGTGTCTTATTATTATTATATATCTGTCTGTAGGCTAATTCCCGGAAGAGGAAAACCCGGAGTAAAAAGAGCAAAACTCTGAAGCCAATCAAGACCGACGAAGTGCTCAAGGGCACGGCGTCAAACCCGCCGTCGGACAAGAGGTCCGACGAGGAGGACGAGGTGGCGAAGGAGAAGGTTCGTAGGAACCGGATCGGTCCCGGACGTGTTCAGAGCTCTGAGTGTTCCTAACGCCGCTCCTCTTCCAGGAGGCGGCGCCGCTGAAGGCGCCGTGCAGACGGAGCCGAGCGGACCGGGCGGCGGCGGTGGTGGTGGTGAAGGAGGAAGAGGAGGAGGACGAGGAAGAAGACGAGGAGCCGGAGCAGGAGGACCTCTCTTCGTCGGGGGAGCTCGCGGACAAAGATCTCAAAAAAGACGTCAAGAAGGAGAAGAGGGAGGACGGCTGGGACCTCAAGGAGAGCAAGGAGAAGAAGGAGAGCAAGCCCCTGGAGCCGGTGCACAAGATGGAGGACGGCGTGGAGAAGGTGACGTAGCGGCCGACCCCCGAAGGTCCTCCGTCGGGACCGGGTGGAGGTCTTAATGTGTGCGCTCCGTCCTCTCCGTCAGATCGAGGTGAAGGCGGAGCTACGAGAGCGGACCAAGAAGGCGTCCGACGGGCCGGTCCACATCGCGGCGGGGGGGGAGAACGTCCCCATCTCCGAGGAGTCCGAGGAGCTGGACCAGAGGACCTTCAGCGTGGTACGACCCAACAACGAGGCCCGGAGAGGAGGATGAGAGGATGAGGATGTAACTGTAGGCTGACCCGTGCGGTGTGAAATGAGGATGAGAGGATGAATGTAACTGTGATTTGATCCTTGCCGTGTAATGAGAGGATGATGATGATGATGATGATGAGAGGATGAGGATGTAACTGTGACCCCTGCAGTATAAGATGAGGATGAAGATGAGAGGATGAGAGTAACTGCACCCCTGCAATGTAAGGAGAAGATGAGGATGAGAGGATGTAACTGTGCACCCCCCTGCAGTGTAAGATGAGGATGAAGATGAGTGGATGAAGATGAGAGGATGTGACTGTGACCCCTGCAGTGTAAGATGAGGATGAAGATGAGTGGATGAAGATGAGAGGATGTGACTGTGACCCCTGCAGTGTAAGATGAGGATGAAGATGAGAGGATGTGACTGTGACCCCTGCAGTGTAAGATGAGGATGAAGATGAGTGGATGAAGATGAGAGGATGTGACTGTGACCCCTGCAGTGTAAGATGAGGATGAAGATGAGAGGATGTGACTGTGACCCCTGCAGTGTAAGATGAGGATGAAGATGAGAGGATGTGACTGTGACCCCTGCAGTGTAAGATGAGGATGAAGATGAGGATGAAGATGAGGATGTGACTGTGACCCCTGCAGTGTAAGATGAGGATGAAGATGAGTGGATGAAGATGAGAGGATGTGACTGTGACCCCTGCAGTGTAAGATGAGGATGAAGATGAGAGGATGTGACTGTGACCCCTGCAGTGTAAGATGAGGATGAAGATGAGAGGATGAAGATGAGAGGATGTGACTGACCCCTGCAGTGTAAGATGAGGATGAAGATGAGAGGATGTGACTGTGACCCCTGCAGTGTAAGATGAGGATGAAGATGAGTGGATGAAGATGAGAGGATGTGACTGTGACCCCTGCAGTGTAAGATGAGGATGAGGATGAGAGGATGTGACTGTGACCCCTGCAGTGTAAGATGAGGATGAAGATGAGTGGATGAAGATGAGAGGATGTGACTGACCCCTGCAGTGTAAGATGAGGATGAGGATGAGAGGATGTGACTGTGACCCCTGCAGTGTAAGATGAGGATGAAGATGAGTGGATGAAGATGAGAGGATGTGACTGTGACCCCTGCAGTGTAAGATGAGGATGAAGATGAGTGGATGAAGATGAGAGGATGTGACTGTGACCCCTGCAGTGTAAGATGTGGATGAAGATGAGAGGATGTGACTGTGACCCCTGCAGTGTAAGATGAGGATGAAGATGAGTGGATGAAGATGAGAGGATGTGACTGTGCCCCCTGCAGTGTAAGATGAGTGGATGAAGATGAGAGGATGTGACTGTGCCCCCTGCAGTGTAAGATGAGGATGAGGATGAGAGGATGTGACTGACCCCTGCAGTGTAAGATGAGGATGAGGATGAGAGGATGTGACTGTGACCCCTGCAGTGTAAGATGAGGATGAAGATGAGTGGATGAAGATGAGAGGATGTGACTGTGCCCCCTGCAGTGTAAGGAGCGCATGCGGCCCGTGAAGGCGGCGCTGAAGCAGCTGGACCGGCCAGAGAAAGGTCTGTCAGAGCGCGAGCAGCTGGAGCACACGAGGCAGTGCCTCATCAAGATCGGAGACCACATCACGGAGTGCCTGAAGGAGTACAGCAACCCCGAGCTCATCAAGCAGTGGAGGAAGTGAGGCACACACGTGCACACATGCACACATGCACACACACATGCATGCACACATGTACAACGTACTTTGTAAACAACCAATCGGTGTAAATTGACAGGAGAGCTGTCTATATTACATGATGATGCGTTCAGGCTCTGCTCAGTGAAAATGAGTTCTGACTGTAGGTAAATTATAACCTAGTAAAATGACTTCGACGATCCGAACTTTAAGTTTGACGATCAGAACTTTGACTACGACTATCCAAACTTTGACGATCCGAACTTTGAGTTCGACGATCCAAACTTTGACGATCCGAACTTTAAGTTTGACGATCAGAACTTTGACTTCGACGATCCGAACTTTGAGTTTGACGATCCGAACTTTGACTTCGACGATCCGAACTTTGACTTCGACGATCCGAACTTTGACTTTGACGATCCGAACTTTGACTTTGACGATCCGAACTTTGACTTCGATGATCAGAACTTTGACTTCGACTATCCGAACTTTGACGAACCGAACTTTGACTTCGACGATCCAAACTTTGACGATCCGAACTTTAAGTTTGACGATCAGAACTTTGACTTCGACGATCAGAACTTTGACTTCGACGATCAGAACTTTGACTTCGACGATCCGAACTTTGACTTCGACGATCCGAACTTTGACTTCGATGATCAGAACTTTGACTACGACTATCCAAACTTTGACGAACCAAACTTTGAGTTTGACGATCCGAACTTTGACGATCCGAACTTTGAGTTTGACGATCAGAACTTTGACTTCGATGAACCGAACTTTGACTTCGACGATCCGAACTTTGACGATCCGAACTTTGAGTTTGACGATCCGAACTTTGACTTCGACGATCCGAACTTTGACTTTGACGATCCGAACTTCGACTTCGATGATCAGAACTTTGACTTCGATGATCAGAACTTTGACTACGACTATCCAAACTTTGACGAACCAAACTTTGAGTTTGACGATCCGAACTTTGAGTTTGACGATCCGAACTTTGACTTCGATGAACCGAACTTTGACTTCGACGATCCGAACTTTGACGATCCGAACTTTGATTTCGACGATCCGAACTTCGACGATCCGAACTTTGACTTCGACGATCCGAACTTTGAGTTTGACGATCCGAACTTTGACTTTGACGAACCGAACTTTGACTTCGACGATCCGAACTTTGACGATCCGAACTTTGACTTCGACGATCCGAACTTTGACTTTGACGATCCGAACTTTGACTTTGACGATCCGAACTTTGAGTTTGACGATCCGAACTTTGACTTCGACGATACAAGCTTTGACTTCGACGATCCGAACTTTGACTTAGACGATCCGAACTTTGACAATCCGAACTTTGAGTTTGACGATCCGAACTTTGACTTCGACGAACCGAACTTTGACTTCGACGATTCGAACTTTGACTTCGACGATCCGAACTTCGACTTCGATGATTAGAACTTTGACTACGACTATCCGAACTTTGACGAACCGAACTTTGACTTCGACGATCTGAACTTTGACGATCCGAACTTTAAGTTTGACGATCAGAACTTTGACTTCGACGATCCGAACTTTGACTTCAACGATCCGAACTTTGACTTCGATGATCAGAACTTTGACTACGACTATCCAAACTTTGACAAACCAAACTGAGTTTGACGATCCGTACTTTGACGATCCGAACTTTGAGTTTGACGATCAGAACTTTGACTTCGATGAACCGAACTTTGACGATCCGAACTTTGAGTTTGACGATCCGAACTTTGACTTCGATGAACCGAACTTTGACTTCGACGATCCGAACTTTGACGATCCGAACCTTGACTTCGACGATCCGAACTTCGACGATCCGAACTTTGACTTCGACGATCCGAACTTTGAGTTTGACGATCCGAACTTTGACGAACCGAACTTTGACTTCGACGATCCGAACTTTGACGATCCGAACTTTGACTTCGACGATCCGAACTTTGACTTCGACGATCCGAACTTTGAGTTTGACGATCCGAACTTTGACTTCGACGAACCGAACTTTGACTTCGACGATCCGAACTTTGACTTCGACGATTCGAACTTTGACTTCGACGATTCGAACTTTGACTTCGACGATTCGAACTTTGACTTAGACGATCCGAACTTTGACTTAGACGATCCGAACTTTGACAATCCGAACTTTGAGTTTGACGATCCGAACTTTGACTTCGACGAACCGAACTTTGACTTCGACGATTCGAACTTTGACTTCGACGATCCGAACTTTGACTTTGACGAACCGAACCTCGACTTCAACGATTCGAACTTTGACTTCGATGATCAGAACCTTGATGCTGATTGTTTTTTGTCTTTCACAGAAACTTGTGGATCTTTGTTTCCAAGTTCACGGAGTTCGACGCCAGGAAACTCCACAAACTGTACAAGCACGCCATCAAGAAGAGACAGGAGAACGCCCAGGTACGTGAAGGAGTCCCCGAGGGGACCCCTACCCTGCAGTACAGTGGGACATCCCATAATGACATCATGACTCTTTCCTCAGGCCATGGAGCAGAACACCAGGAGTATAAACACCCACGGCTACAAGCATGCAGGTACATCCTGTTTCCCTCCACATGGACAAAATAATGAGAACGTTGACACTGGCTTGTGGTCTGATGGTCTGATTGGCTTGTGGTCTGATTGGCTTGTGGTCTGATTGGCTTGTGGTCTCTGTCCTCAGACATCGAGAGGCTGAAGGACAACTCTCACCAGGACGACAGCAGCAGGGACAGCTACAGCTCGGACCGCCATCCTCCGTCGGGTCGATACCACGAGAGCGGCGGCGGCAGCAAAGAGAGACACGGCTCGGACTCCCACCGGAAGAGCTCGGCCGGGGAGTCCAGGAAAAGACCGTACTCGTCCTTCAGCAACGGCAAAGACCACCGAGACCACTACAGACCGGACAGCAGAGACAGAGACCGGGACAGAGACCGGGACAGACAGGACAGGTGAGGGTCCAGAACCGATAGAGACAAACACGTCTTCGCTTGAGATATTCTGTCAACAAATCCCAAGAAAAGTGCAATGCTTCCTATGCTAAAGGAGACCAGCTGATGTTGCCTACGTGACCCTGACTTCCTGTTTCAGATACCACAACGACAGCAAGCACAGGAAGCTGGAGGACTTCCGGTCCGGCGGCCGCGACCACCGTCTGGACGCTAAGGACCACCGTCTGGACACTAAGGACCACCGCCTGGACGGGAAGGACCACCGTCTGGACGCTAAGGACCACCGTCTGGACACTAAGGACCACCGCCTGGATGGGAAGGACCACCGTCTGGACGCTAAGGACCACCGTCTGGACACTAAGGACCACCGTCTGGACACTAAGGACCACCGTCTGGACACTAAGGACCACCGTCTGGACGCTAAGGACCACCGTCTGGACGGGAAGGACCACGCCCACTCGGAGCACCGCTCGGCGTACCGCTACCACTCGGACTGGCAGGCGGAGCAGCAGCAGCGCGCCTCGGCCAGCGGGCCGCGCTCGCCCTATGACGTGCGCTCGCCCTACTCGTCGGACCACAAGAGCACGCCGGAGCAGATCTGGAGCAGCCGCAAGACATAACGGCAGCCGGCCGGCCTGCCGGCGGCCGCCAGAAACTCGCCACACAAGCAGGTGCCTTACAGGGGACCGCCGGGGACCGGCAGCTGGTCCCGGACCACCGGGTCAGCTCAGCGGCTCCTCTCCAGCTCGGGAGGGGTCGCCTCAAAAAACCAGGCAGAAGAAACGATAAATAAAACTACTCTATTCAAAGCATATTTTTGTATTAAAGAGTCTAACGTCGCCGTCGAGCGGACATTTTTTCTGTTATTTTTTTATATAAGAAAAACTTTTTTTTTAAACTCTGGAAACTCGATTGCCCCTGAGTGCTGCCTCATGTCCACCAACCAATGACACTGGATCCTGTAAAGACTGTTCTCTCTCTCTGTGAGTCCGCTGTCTCTCCATCATGCTTCATGTAATTATCTATTTAAGAGACGGCGGGCGTCACATGACTCGTCACGACTCACCACAACTCGTCACGACTCGTCACATGACTCGTCACGACTCATCACAACGCGTCACATGACTCATCACAACTCATCACAACTCGTCACGACTCGTCACAACTCGTCACAACTCGTCACGCGGCGACTCGCCCCAAGTACCTCATCCACAGCATCTCGTCCTCCTCAGCAGGTTGTTTCTATTTTCTCCACCAGGTGTGAATTATTTAATAACATATCTTCAGTTGTAGAAGAAAAAAAGAATAAGAAAGAAATAACGTGGATTGTTGATTCTTCGGAGCGCGAGGTTACACTGTTGTACATTTTTGTAAGATAGTAAATCGGTGGTCTTTCCCCCCCTCAGGCTTTTTTGGATTTATGACTCCTCTACCCCCCCCCCCCCACATCAACTCAGGCTTTTCTGTGGTTCTAGAGTGAGTTCTGTATCATGTGACGTTGCGATGCTCTCGGGAAAGGGAACGTTCTCCGGCGGACTCGGTTCTGTTCGGTTCTTCTCGCCTTGGCGTGTCCGGTCTTAAGCTTCAACGTTTTTACTCTTTTTTTTGTTTTCTTTCTACGTAGGCAATAATAATGTCGATGTTTCTATGCAGCCGGTTGGTGGTGAACTCTGGCGTCTCCGCCACGCTCTGTTGTACATAAACTTCTATATTTCAAAATGAATTTACACTGAAAGTGCATGAACCGTTTTATGAACCTGTTTTATATGTTTATGAAGCCATTAAAATCAATCACTGTACTCACTCGTACCAACTCTTTACACATGCCTCCCTTCTTGAGTCTGCTCACTAGTCAACTACAGGGTCACCTCAAAGGACTAGTTAACTACACGGTCACCTCAAAGGACTAGTCAACTACACGGTCACCTCAAAGGACTAGTCAACTACAGGTCACCTTAAAGGACTAGTTAACTACAGGGTCACCTCAAAGGACTAGTCAACTACAGGGTCACCTCAAAGGACTAGTTAACTACAGGGTCACCTCAAAGGACTAGTCAACTACAGGTCACCTCAAAGGACTAGTCAACTACAGGGTCACCTCAAAGGACTAGTCAACTACACGGTCACCTCAAAGGACTAGTCAACTACACGGTCACCTCAAAGGACTAGTCAACTACACGGTCACCTCAAAGGACTAGTCAACTACAGGTCACCTTAAAGGACTAGTTAACTACAGGGTCACCTCAAAGGACTAGTCAACTACAGGGTCACCTCAAAGGACTAGTTAACTACACGGTCACCTCAAAGGACTAGTCAACTACAGGTCACCTCAAAGGACTAGTCAACTACAGGGTCACCTCAAAGGACTAGTCAACTACACGGTCACCTCAAAGGACTAGTCAACTACAGGTCACCTTAAAGGACTAGTTAACTACAGGGTCACCTCAAAGGACTAGTTAACTACAGGGTCACCTCAAAGGACTAGTCAACTACACGGTCACCTCAAAGGACTAGTCAACTACAGGTCACCTCAAAGGACTAGTCAACTACAGGGTCACCTCAAAGGACTAGTTAACTACGGGGTCACCTCAAAGGACTAGTCAACTACAGGTCACCTCAAAGGACTAGTCAACTACTGGTCACCTTAAAGGACTAGTCAACTACAGGGTCACCTCAAAGGACTAGTCAACTACAGGGTCACCTCAAAGGACTAGTTAACTACAGGGTCACCTCAAAGGACTAGTCAACTACAGGGTCACCTCAAAGGACTAGTCAACTACAGGGTCACCTCAAAGGACTAGTCAACTGCGGGGTCACCTCAAAGGACTAGTCAACTACGGGGTCACCTCAAAGGACTAGTCAACTACAGGGTCACCTCAAAGGACTAGTTAACTACAGGGTCACCTCAAAGGACTAGTCAACTACAGGGTCACCTCAAAGGACTAGGCAACTACAGGGTCACCTCAAAGGACTAGTCAACTACATTGTCACCTCAAAGGACTAGTTAACTACAGGGTCTAGTCATCCCGTTATAAACTGGCTCATTAATGCCATCATGATATTATTTGTTTTAAATCTTTCCTCCTAATAGATTTTTTAAAATGTATTTAATAGAATTGTTCTTGTTATTTAAGGTGGAAAAGCTTCACATGATTTATCTTTAACATTTAAAATCACAAAAATCTGCTATTTTAACGTAGACTTTATTTTCACTGTATATATTATATATAATAAATATATTATATATAATATGTATTATATATAATACATATATTCTATAATATAACTATATATAATATATATGATATATATTCTATAATAACATACCTGCAAACTCATGAGGGGTGAAAAAGGTGACAAGGGGTCGATTATTTCTCACCTTCGTATTACTTTAAGCTGCACAGCTAATTGATTCTCGTTTTAATATGTATGACTTATTTTTAATGGTTTTTATTACTTCCTTTAATAGTACGTGTGACTTACTTTTAATGTTTTTTATTACTTAGTTTTAATATGTATGACTTACCTTTAAAGGTTTTTATTTCTTCCTTTAATAGTATATATGACTTACTTTTAATGGTTTTTATTACTTATTTTTAATGGTTTTTATTACTTCCTTTGGACAGTGTTTGTATGTTCTGAATTTTTAACTGCAGTGATTGTACCTGTGTCCCCGTATTGGATTGAATTGTATATATTGCTGTTGTATTTGTTGATTTATGGACTCATGATTCCCAAAAAAATTTGTTTTATAAAAAATAAATAAATAAATTTTAAAAATAAAAAAATATATATTAGTGCTGCTCCGATCAGGTTTTTTGGTGCCGATCACCGATCACTGAAATCAGTATCTGCCGATCCGATAATACCGATCACCGATCACTGTGTCGATTGAAGCATTCTATTTATTGTGTAGCTTTATTTATGAAATGAATTATTCTTAACAACATAGGTTTTGTATTTTAAGTATTTACAATTAAAATGTAAATGTAGTACATTAAAATTGTTTGATTGCCAGTGTAGGGGATTTCAGATATGTATGGAACACATCTGCATCATTCATTTCCTGGAACTCTTGGGGAAATCTATATACTATACAGGACTTCAAATAATCAGAAATGTGCTTTTTTAACATACAAAAGTCTGAACTTTATTTTTATAAACTCTTCCTTGCTACATTAAAATTGTTTTAATTTTAGCATAATTTAAGCTAAATCTCAGAAACGATCTATAAAGATACAAAATCAGTTCATTGTTTACTTTTATTTGTTAGTGTATGATTTGTCGACATCTTATTTTGAAAAACGGATGTTGTTTCACGTGGTTCTTTCCGCTAACTTTGCAAAACCGGATGTTGTGTCACGTGAATCCTTCCGCTAACTTTATCAAAACCCTCGCGCGCTCCCGATCGAATGCATGGACCGTGAACATCAGTCTATAGGGGCACAGACATTATTTGTCGGCTGAGTTGACCACGGAGATCCGAGTGTCGGCTGAGTTGACCGCAGTTCGGCGGGACGGGGACGCCGCTCGGTGGTGAGGATCCCCTCTGACCTCTGACCTCTCACTCTGCGGCCCTCGCCGGGCGCATCGTCTCCGTTGCGATGCGCCGCGATTGAAACGTCTGATAGTTCTCGCAGATTTGATGTCATCTGATCGGCCAAGTTTGATCGGCCGTTTTAAGAACGCCGATCAAAACCGATAAGGGGAATATCCTCCTCCTCCTCCTCCTCCTCCACTTCCTCCTCCGCGCAGTGCTCCTCGCGCTACTAAACGGCTGCACCTCCTTCTCCTCTGACGCGCAGCACCAGACAAACGGGTCATGACGTGTTTGTCCCCTGACGTTGTTTTGTGATAAATCAACCACAACATTACGCTGCTGAAAACATGACGTCACAACTGGTCCGACGTTTCCTAAAAAAATAAACAAACAAAAACTCACGAAATCCGTGATTTCAAAGTATTGTCCAGCTGTTTACTGACGTTAGTTATGTTTAGAGAATAGAGAGAGGGAGAGGGAGGAGAGAGAGAGAGAGAGAAGAGAGAAAAGAGAGAGAGGGGAGAGAGAGAAGAGAGAGAGAGAAGAGAAGAGAGAGAAGAGAGAGAGAGAGAATTCTTATTCCGTTCTATTTAACAGGGGCTAGTCTAGGATTTGCGTGGCCAGACTGAAAAAAAAATCATAAGGCCTCTCTTGTTCAGAGGGCCGGGCCAAATGTGGAGGCGGGCCGTAACCGGCCTGCGGGCCTTAGTTTGAGGACCACTGCTCTTGGCTGTTGATGTCTATCAATATCGCTCATTTTGAAAATGACGTCAGAGGGCAATACGGATCCGTATCAGACCAGCGAGGAGGGCAATACGTGGCTGGCATGACGACCCATTAGCCGATCAGAACGCGTGTACTGTTGTTGCTATATAATAATTCATCTTTATTCATAAAGAAAATGTAAGCTAGCGGTCTGATGCTGCCAGAGGAGACGCAGGTCGAGGACAGCATCATCAGTGTATTGCTGCTTATGCTTCAACTCTGTCAGAATTTTTTTTTGGCATTGGGTGCCCTTTTTTTGGTCTGAGCACCTGCCCCCCAAAATGTCTGCACGTGCCTGGCTGAGGTGGTTCAGGCATCTGATTCGGATGTCTCCTGGACGCCTCCCGTTAGAGGTTTTCCAGGCACGTCCAACTGGGAGGAGACCCCAGGACACGCTGGAGGGATTCTATCTCCCAGCTGGCCTGGGAACGCCTCGGGATCCCCCAGAATGAGCTGGAAAATGTTGCGGGCGAGAGGGAAGTCTGGGTCAACCTGCTGGGCCTGCTGCCCCCGCGACCCGACCCCGGAATAAGCAGATGAGAATGGATGGATATTCATTTATTTATTTTACTTATTATATTTATTTATTTCATTTATTATATTCATTTATTTATTTTACTTATAAATATAATATATATATTTATAATATTAAAATATTAATTTACAAATATATATATAAAAAGAGATTTACTTAATAATATATCCCTCGTGTAGATATCTGTGTATAGTTATGTGTGTGTGTTCACATTTAACATTCAATACAAATATTTGCTCCGTTACGCTGATGAAGTCTCGTTTCCTCTTTTGTCCTCTAAAAGTTCAACAGGCTGAGAAACACGACGATGAAGAATAGAAATAAATAAATGATTCTCAGTGAAACTCCACATGGACACGTTTATTATCTTCATAAATAAGAACGCTGAATTAAAAGAGTCAATCTACTAGAAGAGGAGAAACATTCTCATATGAAGCACAAGACACCACTTCAGGGGGGGGGGGGGGGTTGTTATATTGGGTTCATAAAGGTCATAGAGGTCAAAGGTCATGGGGGCCAGCGTGCTGTTAACTCTAAGTAAAGCGCTGACATGATTGATGTGTGTGACGCGTGT
This sequence comes from Pseudoliparis swirei, assembly GCF_029220125.1. Lineage (NCBI taxonomy): Eukaryota > Metazoa > Chordata > Actinopteri > Perciformes > Liparidae > Pseudoliparis > Pseudoliparis swirei. The sequence continues at coordinate 1,845,805 of NC_079402.1, read as the reverse complement.
AACTTCCACCAGGTGAAGACGAGTAACAGGATCTTCTTCAGCAAACGTCCTGAGGGCGGAGCCTCTCTCCTCTCTCCTAGGAGCTCTTCTTCTCCTCGAACATGATGTTGGCGGTGGCTCTCTTGGCTGTGGACAGAGGAACAAACGTCAGCTGCTGCTCAGGGCGGAGCTACTTCGGCTGTCGGTGGTTATTTTTTGGTAGAAATGGGATTAAAACTGTTTTCATTGGCTTTGAGGTAGTTGCAGCGCCATGTTTCTCCAGCAGGAGGACAAGCCAGTCCCTTTGTCTTTTAGAATTCTCACTTCTCTGCACGCTCGAGCAAACAGCATTCAGTTGAATGCAATCTGCAACCTCACCACTAGATGGCGCTAAACGAAGCCAGCGAGGCGATTGGCCACATTTAAATGATCTCAACTCTTCTTCTGATAGTTAAATGGAGCGTCATCTGAAGCTCGGGGGCTCGTCTGTAGAGCCTTGATGAGTCATCGGTGCGACATGAATTAAACCCATCATGCTGTCGTCTCATTCACTTTTAAATGTAGTATTTCTTGACAGGAACTTGTATGTTTTTAGTGAGTAAATGATGTTTCCTGTAGGATGTGTAGATGGATCTGGAGGAGCGGCTCACCCTCGTCCCTGAACTTGTCGGCGGCCTCCGTCGCCTTGTCCTGCAGCGTCTTCACCGCGTCGTCGATGCGCGTTTGGTTCTTGAGGAAGAACGGCCGGATGATGCGGGTGTAGATCAGGATGGAGCCGTTGGAGGCCGAGGGCGCCATGCACCACACCAGGAAGGCACACTGTGGGACACACACACACACACACACATGGGTTACACTACAGGAGGTACACACCATCACAGAAAACTGTTATTTATGATGTATATTTATTGAGCTCAATACGGCGACCGTCCGGCCCTCAAACCTTAAAGAGAAAGAAGCTCTTGTGAGTCGACTAATATTTATGAAATTACCAAACAGTGTTTTATAGATAACATGCAGTCCTGCTCAGGAGTGGACAATTATTAGTTATTCAGACAATTTAAATTATATGTATTACATTATTTTATGCAATCTATTCATTATTATCCTTATTTCCCCTCTTTTTTCCCCTTAGTTTTTATTTTCCTGTGTTGTCACTGAAGCTGAATATAATAATAATAATAATAATAAAATTAATAATATTATGTGCAATAAGACATACAACTGAAACATTTACAAAGAAAGTGACTGTATACAAATAAATCTTGTTGCAGGACACACCGTCTGGATTCATTAATTATAACTTTATCTTTAATAAATCTTCTTTTCATTTAGTTTGTTATGGTCATTGAATAACTGCTTTGTGATGTCACTAACATCACAGTCTGATGTTTAGTCAGCAGACAGGAGGAGTCTCGTGGTTCCTCACATCAAAGCGAGGCCCAACAACAACAACAACATCCATCGTTCCATCCATCTGATATCTTGTATTAAGAATCAGAATCTGCAGCGCAGCCTCTCTCTCTCATATATATATATATATATATATATATAGTAGAAGTCCTTAGAGACCGGAGCCGCTCACCTTTCCGATGTAGTAGAAGGGGAACCAGGAGAGGAAGATGTCGGCGAAGAACTCGGCGACGCTGAAGAGTCCGTACACGACCCAGTAGGTGAGCCACTTGGTGTCATCGTCCTTAGTGGCACTTTCAATGGCCTTGATCCTGGAGAGAGAGAGGGGGGAGGGGGGGGAGGAGAAAGAGAGAGAGAGGGGGAGAGAGAGAAAGAGAGATAAGTAAATCTGACTCGTCCCATCTTTGTTTTCTCTGTTCTGCCCTCTAAAGTCATCCAACATGACCTCTTGACCTTCACTCATCCAGGTGTGTGCTGCGAGCTAGAGAGAGCTAGTTATTTAGGGCGAGTTAGTGAGAGCTAGTAATGGAGAGTTAGTGCTGGTTAGGGATCGTTAGTGAGACATTGGCGGTTTATATATTGGTGCTGAGCGAGTTCAGTTAGTGACTCTGGGCCTCATCGTGTGTGTGTGTGTGGAGGTGTGTGGAGGTATGTGGAGGTATGTGTGTGTGTGTGTCTGTGTGTGTGGAGGTATGTATGTGTGTGTGTAGGTGTGTGTGTGTGGAGGTATTTGTGTGTGTGGAGGTGTGTGTGTGTGTGGAGGTGTGTGTGTGTGTGTGTGTGGTGTGTGGAGGTATGTATGTGTGTGTGGAGGTGTGTGTGGAGGTATGTGTGTGTGTGGAGGTGTGTGTGGTGTGTGGAGGTATGTGTGTGTGGAGGTGTGTGTGGAGGTATGTGTGTGTGTGGTTTCCTGTTGGTTCATCTTCCCTCTTACAAACACAGATGCAATAAAAGTTGTGTGCAGCGACATCGGAGAGAAAAACATTTATGATCTGGTGAGCCGATAAGTTTCTCTTGAAGTTTAATTCCAATAGAAGTCATTGATTGATTGTGTGTGTGAAAGCTGCTCTGTGCTTCAGTCACATGTTCCTCAGTTGATTAACTGAGCTCATGAAACACCCTCCAGTATAAATGTTCCCCTTGTTATTGACGAACAGAAGGAACGTGCCGGCTCGGGTCACGTGATCAATGATTCAGCAGCGCCGCAGAGAGACAACAGGAAGCAGTCGGTGTGAAGAGCTTCCTGTCATCAAACCATCGGCCCACAGAAGAAGAGGAGCCCGTCTCTAAAGGACATTAGAAACGGAGGAAGAGGAGAACAGCGTGAAGGTCAGACGCTCCCTGAAGGCCTCACGAAGAGATAAGAAACTAAAACATTGCAGTCAAAGAGCAGTTACCACTCATTTGGGTTTTGTTCTCCATCTTAAAGTCGATGTCTTCAGGCTCCAGACTTTGGTGATTGCTCAGCAGAGATCAATAAGTACAACTATATAAAAGCTCTTGTACTCATCACAGGGTATGAGGAGAAGTTAAGTTTGTCCATTTTTTAAAGCATTTGTTGTTGTTAAGATCCTAAAGCCACCATGTCATGTGACTCATCACATGATTAAGCTCATTACACTGAATTTATTTTGAGATCATAACTCTATTACGCTAATTCCTGAAGACAAAAATGTTTTATATATATATGTAAAAAAAAAAAATATATAAATCATTTTTGTATAATAAATACAATTGTTTATAATAAAATATTTTATATATACAGTATATATAACATTTATTTTTGTATAACAATTAAAAAATATAATATTATTTTTTTGGTATAATATATATTTTTTTAAATATATATATATATAAACACATTACATTTATTTTGTATAATACATTTGAAATAAATAAATACAAATAAATGTGTTAATAATAAATAAAAAGATATATATATGCACATAACATTTATTTTTGGATAATAAATAATAAAAAGATATAAATATAAAACATTTTTTATGATAAATGAAATTGTTAATAGTAAAATAGAAAATGCTTTATTTATATATATAAAAAACATTAATTTGATTATTTTCTGAAAATAGCAATACAAAAATAAAAAAAATATATATACCGTAACAACATTTTGTACTCAACTTCCCAAAATAAATATCAGATTATAAGACAAACTAAAGATAGCGAAGGCTGTATTTTAGTAGCCGTCACAGTATCAGAACTACATGTCACCAGATAATCCTGGGTCCTCTATATCGGTCTCGTGGTGATGGAGTCGCTCCTCCAGGCAAAGAGGCGTCCGAGAGGGAAACAGAGCCGGGTGGAGCACCAGGACACGATAACATCCTGAGAATCTCTTCATATTTACATGCTTAAATAGTTGGGTTTTCCAAAAGAAAGGGGAGGGGGCATTTTATAACTTTGGTTAACAAGATAATTAAAGTGGTATTTTCTCTGTATACATATTAACCTGTATTATACCGACACATTGGGCTAAAATACATTATATGGAATAGTAAATACTCAAGTAGTACTATACATACACGCAGCTAGTAATTCAATCATGATAAAATACAGTTAGAACATCATGAAAGGTTTTATATTTACACGTTTCATGTTTGTTTTTTAATAGTTTCGTTTTTCCCCAAAAATATACAGTTTTTTATAACCACCGTTTTATATTTGTCTTATTTTCCATTGATTGTGTGCGTGTGTTGGTGGGGTTGTACAGGCCCCTCCCTAGAAGTGCTCTAAGAATACACACGATATGATATAATAATTTTAACTAGTAAATTAAGCGGCATATTTACCAAGAAACACATCTGTACTTTCTTTAAATGTAGTTATTTTTGTTATATTATTATCCATATGAATTGTATATGTTTTGTGTTGCCTGTCTATTGTTGGTGCAACATTCATGCCAATAAAGCCAATTGAATTGAGTGCACACGTGTGCGCATGCGCGTGGGGTTGCTGTGCAGGCCCCTCCTTAGAAGCGCTTCAAGAATACGACGCTTACGCTACGATAGAATAATTTAAACTAGTCAATTAAATGGCTCATTTCCCATCGATGGTGTGTGTGTGTGTGTGTGTTTATGAGAAAGAGAGAGTGTGTGCGCGTGCGCGTGTTGGGTGTGGTCGCCGCGCAGGCCGCGCAGGCCCCCCCCCCCATCCTCGCGCTCCGGTAACCCGACACTTACGAGATGTAGGCCGGGTAGAGGAAGCCGATGAGGTTGCACAGCAGCGAGGCTCCGTAGCCGAACACCAGGTACACCGCGATGACGCCGATGACAGCTGTAACGGACCACACCAGAAGTTACGTCACGCTTTGTTAGTCCGCGAACACGCGGTACACACTACGCGTCACCGACAACACAGACAAACGGTTATTATGACGACAGCGGGTTTTTTCTCTTCCTACAGTAGCTAAAAAAAGCGTAACGGCAGTTGGAGGAACCGCTATGCCACGCGCCGACCGCGGACACTCACTGAGCGCGATGTAGGTCCTGCTCACGCCGGTCTTCGCCTCCAGCTTCTCCAGGCAGTTCGCCATGAGGTTCTTCTCGTGGAGGAAGTTCTCGAATCTCGCTTTGAGCCCCTGCGCCATGGCTGCACTTCCTTCAGGTCCGCCGAGTCCGATCAAACTGCGACAGCCGCGGCGGAGAAGCGAACACAACGGCGGCGCGCGAGGCGTCAAGTGCGGCAGACAGGAAGTGTGACGCGAGCCTGCGTCGGCGGAGCTTTCAAAATAAAAGCACGGCCAACGTCGATTTGATGCTGTACATTTGAGTCAATTTAAAGCAAATCTTAAACAATTGTGTTTGTCCCAGATTTGGAAATTACATAAGGATAGTTCTTTTTAAAATTACATTAGGATAGTTCTTTTAAAAATTACATAAGGATAGTTCTTATAAAAATTACATAAGGATAGTTCCTTATGTAATTTAAGATAACGTTAAGCTAATTTTACTAACTAATTAACTAACCAGGGCACAGCCATGGGAAGTGCTATGTTTGTTCTATATTTACCTGTCGCAGAGTTGTAGGTAACATATTTTTATAAAACATTAGTGGAATTGTGTTCTTCTTGGTCACAGTAGTTTGAGACTAAATCTTAAATCAAGGTCTACTTTTCAAGTTCATAAAGGTCATCAAGCTGTATTTTATTTTATTCACTTTAGCTCTGTTTTTATGAATGACCAGGATTATACTTACCAAGGGTGTAGAATGGCACATATTAATTCTGGGAGCGTCAGGTCATTTTAAGCACCAAATAGTAAATTCCCTGATTTATGGGGGATTTTTCTGCATCAATTTATGGTGGAAATATCTTCGTGTATAATTTACAAGATACAAAATATGCAATAAGGCTCTCTATATTATAATGATTTCAAATATGTATTAATTTAGTTCTCATTTAGTGTCTTTCGTTTATTTTTCAATATTTTCATGGGCCACCAATTCACTTTAATTCATTTGATTTAATCTTATAATGTGTTGCGCAAGATCTCCACTCATATTCAAAAACTTTCTGCACATTTAAAATGATATAACCCACATACCTGTGTTCTCTATCGTATGTGAATAAAGCCATAAGATAATGAGAGCACGTTCACCCAATTATTAAAACTTGTTCATGTTCAACCTACGCCCAAAAATGAAATATAATATTAGTGTGGATGTTTTCCTACATAGTGGGTCCTCCATGTCTCTTCACTAGGTTGTATTACCTAGGAGAGGAATGTGGCACAAGGCCCAGATATTCAGGAACAGACCCAGTATCTCAGGATAGATTTTCTGGTCTTTGGCTATGCAACTTTTTTATTCATAAATGATTCACGCAGCAAGAATAATAACTTCCTTGATGTGTTTTCATTGTTTTGGCCTTCCAGCTTCACCTTTAAATGCATTCTGATAATCCCACCCCAAAATAAGTGTGATAATTTACTCTGAAGGTGAGTGGAAGTAAACGTGGGCTCATGCCTCCATGGTTAATGTGGGCAGCTTGGTGCCCCTGGTGCTCAATAATTAGACATGGTGATGTATTTAATCCCTGAGTCAGGTCTCACAGGAGTGTGTACACCCACACTAAGCACTCTTACAAACAACCACATCCTTTAGCTCGTTGTCTTTAGGGATTAGAGAACCTTATGATCAGGTTAGGGAACCTGAAGGCAGCTCAAGAACTCCCTGAGTACCTGAGAGTATTAACTCCTGAGAGACTGCGCTCAGGGCATAGTGACAGTGCGGCGAGCGCCCTCTGCAGCCACACCCTTCCTTCCTTTGATGACATTGCAAATACAACTTGCATCAGGAGCCATGATTTCAAAACACAGAGCTGCGTGTGATCCTCTGCTGCTCCGACGGGTCGATGAGAACCTGCTGGAGGTCTAAGATAACATCTATTCTGGTTTATGTTCATTTCTCTACACGCTGCTCATCTGTGGTGCTCTGCACGCCGTTATATTGGATTTGATTGCAAAGTCTCAGCTTAGTAACCAGGAAATAAACATGTATTAAATATTAAAGAATCAGTGGATCCTAAAGGCTGAAGACCAGAAGCAGAGGACCAGTATCAGCTGGACTATCGTGGCCCTCACTGAGCCTGACGTCAGGCGGTTGAATCCAGGTCCAGGGCCCAGAGGCCTCTCCTCTTCAGGTCCAGGACCCAGAGGCCTCTTCAGGTCCAGGGCCCAGAGGCCTCTCCTCTTCAGGTCCAGGGCCCAGAGGCCTCTCCTCTTCAGGTCCAGGACCCAGAGGCCTCTTCAGGTCCAGGGCCCAGAGGCCTCTCCTCTTTAGGTCCAGGGCCCAGAGGCCTCTCCTCTTCAGGTCTAGGGCCCAGAGGCCTCTTCAGGTCTAGGGCCCAGAGGCCTCTCCTCTCCCGTGACGTGGTTTACGTTGTGCAGACTTACGGTTCACGGTTATTTAACGTCGAAAATAAACAAGACACACAAAGTGCGTATGAACTCACAGCGGAGGCTGGATGGAAGAGTCCACTTGGTGGGGGTCCGGGGGGGACCTGACCCGTCCGGTCTTAGGGGGACACCCGACTCCTCCCGCCAGGAATAGAACCAACGTCTGCTGGACCTCCTCGAGGCCTCGAGTCTTCTCTGCTTGTCTTCCAACCAAGTGTCATCAAGCCTCGCAGCCTCGCAGACTTGCATACTTGCAGACTCGCAGCCTTGCCGCATTGCAACCTTGCAGCCTTGCAGACTCGCATCCTTGCAGACTCGCATACTTGCAGACTTGCATCCTTGCAGACTCGCATACTTGCAGACTTCTTATCCTCGCAGCCTTGCAATGTAATTCAGTTTATTTTGTAAAGCTCAAAATCACAAATTACAAATTAGTGATTTTGGGCTTTACAAACTGAATTTAATTGTTTTGTCTCTATAAATCTTTGGTGAATAAGTGGATTATTTAAGTGAATCGTTGTATTTCTTAACACTTTAACTGTAACACTTGATCAACAACACAGTGACGTCACTAACGTCACAGGATCATCGTCATACGCTACAGACCGTCCATCATGTTCTACATTTTTATTACAGCATCATTAAAATGCAAAAGTTGAACTTTAGTAAACACTTTATTTGCACCTTTAAAAATCAGACACTGCATTTAAACCTAAAATTGCCAATTTTAAACAAATACAAATATAATCTTTTATTTCCTCTTTCAATTAAATGGTGTGTTTTAATGCAAATAACCACCGTAGATAACTAATAACAAAGTAAAAGATATAAACACACGTTCTGAGTGAGAGGAGTCACACTTATTAACAAGAAATGAGAATAAAATCAGACTCAAATGAAAATGTTCCCACTGAAGAAACTAGAGAGAATATTAAAGAAACAATAATGCAATATTCACTTAAAGTAGAGTTATTAGGGTGTAAAACAACATCAACATTTTATTGTACTTATTTTAATTCAGACCTGAAGTCTGCACAGAACTATGTTAGAGTCATCGTAGATTAAAGAAAATAAGTAAGGAGTCTGGAAGGGGTAATATTCTGAAATATAAGCAATATATTTATATATATCATGCTAAAAATGTATAAAACATTAAAAAAGATGTATGAGTTCTCCTCATATTAACAGTTTTAGACACGTTTCCAGTCGTCTTTTACGAAGGTATTTTTTTAGACCAGATTTCTCATTTATAATTAAATTAATTAATTATTCTTTCTTATGAATCTTTGCTCTAAAAAAAGAAAAGCCTTCGCTCTCAAAACGAAAAGCTACGAATTATTGAGTTTCACAAAAGAAGCCTGAAAGATTATTATTGAACATTATTTTGGAGAAAAAAACAGCAAACTGATACAATAAATTCATGGATCACACATTTTGTCACGGTATATATTGCGTAATGGATCAATTCGGTGAATTAGTATGAAGACGAAATTATTTTAGACTCCCAATAAAAAAATCATTAATGAATAATTAAAAGCAAATTGGGGACATCTTGTAGCCGGGCAGTTCCTGCACTGGAACATGTTGTGCCGTGTGGGCGGGGCTACACGGCGGGATATTGACCAGCTGGCTCCGGTACAGGTGCGCCTGCCGCTGGCACAGCCCCATGCGGCTCAGCAGCATCAGGATGTCCCGGTGGAACGCCTTCGTCAGGATGGCGTAGAAAAAAGGGTGAGCGCACGAGTTGAGAGGATAGAAGAGCACCAGCAGCACCTATGGAGAAAACCCCCATCAGATGAGGCTTTTATTTTGAAAAGGAACCGCATTTGAACCCCGAGAGGGAGTCACACGCACCTTGGAATCCGTGACGGTCATCAGCGGTTGGTGCAGCGCCGCGGACAAGCCGTAGAAGCAGATGGGCGCCAGGCACAGGAAGTTGGTGAAGATGAGCACCGCCATGCGTTTGGCCATGCTGGTGTCGCCCCGGCTGGACTGGTGCAGCGGGTTGTGCACCATGAGGTAGATGTGCAGGTAGCACAGGCTCACCACGGTGAAGGCCACCACGTTGAGCATCAGCACGGAGACCACGTAGGCGCGCGCCGCCGGCGTCTCCGTGTCCATCGGCAAGCAGATGCTCACCTTCTGGTAGCTGCTCACGCCGACCAGCGGCAGCACGGCGAGCGCCACGCACAGCAGCCAGCCCGCCAGCATCAGCGCCGCCGCGTGGCGCAGGCGGATCCTCCGGTCCGCCCTCATCGCGTAGAAGATGGCGTGCCAGCGCTGGAGGCTGATGAGGGTCAACGTGTACACGGACAGCTCGCTGGCGAACACCGAGATGGCGCCCGCCAGGTTGCAGCCGCCGTCCGTCTGCCAGGCGATGGCGTAGCGGTGGTAGTGGGAGCGCGTGTAGAGGTCGACGGACGCCACCAGCAGCAGGTAGACGCCCATGCATAAGTCGGCGAAGGCCAGGTGACCCATGAGGAAGCGCGTGACGGAGAACTTCTGCTGGCTCGTCAGCAGGATGAACATCACCAGGAAGTTGGCCGAGATGGCCAACGGGCTGACCACCCACACCAGGACCCGCAGGAAGCCCTGGCTCACCACGTCCTCGCAGGGGTTCAGGGCGTCGGGCAGCGGCGTGCACAGGAGGCCGCGGTCGTCCAGGTGAGGTCCGTCGCACAGGGCGAAGTGGAAGCCGTCGTCGGGCCGCTCCGTGGGCAGCTCCACGTAGAACTGACCCTCGCTCTGGGACTCCCGGGTCGGGCACACCGGGCTGTCGTAGCAGCCGGCGAGGTTCACGGCGGCGGCGGCGGCGGCGGTCTGGAGAGCGAAGCTGGCGTTCAGCCGGCGGTGGAGAGCGTGGCCCAGGTACCCCTGAGGGTCCTGAGGCCTGAGGGCCCGCGTCAGGTTACAGATCACGGCTTCAGAGTCTCTGCAGCAGAAGACGATTCATCAGAGGATCAATGATTAGATATTATACGACGCCTCAGGCTAATGTTTCGCTTTGCGCAAATAGCGTCATTCGTGTGATTCGTGTCATTTGCGCCGCCCGGCGAACATTCGCGTCAATCGCAACCATTGATATGTTTGTTGAATTTGTACGTTGAATTTGTACGTTGATCTTGTACATTGACTTTGTACGTAAATTTTGTACATTGACTTTGTACGTTGACTTTGCATGTTAATTTTTTACGTTGACTTTGTACGTTAATTTTGTACATTAACTTTGTACGTTGACTTTGTACATTGACTTTGTATGTTAATTTTGTACATTGACTTTGTACGTTAATTTTGTACATTGACTTTGTACGTTAATTTTGTACATTGACTTTGTACGTTGACTTTGTAGGTTGACTTTGTACGTTGACTTTGTACGTTGACTTTGTACATTGACTTTGTACGTTGACTTTGTACGTTAATTTTGTACGTTAATTTTGTTCATTGACTTTGTACGTTGACTTTGTACGTTGACTTTGTAGGCTGACTTTGTACGTTGACTTTGTACATACATTTTGTACGTAAATTTTGTACATTGACTTTGTACGTTAATTTTGTACATTGACTTTGTACGTTAATTTTGTACATTGACTTTGTACGTTGACTTTGTACGTTGACTTTGTACGTTAATTTTGTTCATTGACTTTGTACGTTGACTTTGTACGTTGACTTTGTACGTTGACTTTGTACGTTAATTTTGTACGTTAATTTTGTTCATTGACTTTGTACGTTGACTTTGTACGTTGACTTTGTACGTTAATTTTGTACATTGACTTTGTACGTTTGAACGCAGCTTTAGATCCTAATCCTCACAATCGTCAAAAATCATCAATCATACAAATATCCCGACACAATATTTATTCGTTCTCTCGGGTTTGATTCTCACGGCCGACGGAGCTCGTTGAGCTTCTTCTGAATGGTTGCCTGGAGATGCCGCCGGCCTCTAACATCGTAGATAAAGTGCACAACAATGGACGCCATCTTTTCACAGCAACTGAATGAATTGAAATCACTCCACATTGTTGCTGCACCCCAACACACACACACACACACACACACACACACACACACACACACACACACACACACACACACACACACACACACACACACACACACACACACACACACACACACACACACACACACACACACACACACACACTGCCTGAGGGCCGCTTGCTATGTGAAGGACGGAAATAATTACAGCGGGGGAACATGTTTCCCAACACTTTCCATTCTCTTCCTCACCCTCTCCACCTCTTCAACTTCTTGAGGCCGCAGCAGTGGCTCGGGAAGGTCAACTCAGCGCTCTGCAGATGCAGGAAGGACCTGAAGGGGGGCAGCACTTTGAGGGTCCAAGTGTTCTTGGCTTGGAGCTTCTCAATGGTCTCCATGCCCATTGAGGGCAGGGAGCAGACCGTGGTCTCTGAAAGGTCTCTGGGAACACAAACGGTTCACAGTATTCATGTGGCAGGACAGAAAAGTACAAAAAAGAAGATTTGATTTCGTCAAGAAAACATCCACGTAAAGTTACTCACAAGTAGGTCGGGCCGTGGATGACGCCATCGAATGCAAATTCATCTATTCGCTCCAGGTCCACGTTCCTGTGGAGATAACTTGGAGAACAGAGAAGAGATTATCGGTGCACGTGTTTTTTATTAACCCTTTTTATTTGACTTTCTCAAAATATTTTGGTTTAACTCAAAAGCGGTTCGCCCCGTCGGCCGGCCATGTTGTGAAAGCTGCACACACGTCGACAAAGAGACCACGAAGAAGGTAAATGTGGGTCAGATCTATCCTCTGTTTGTTTTTGTGTCTCTGCAACTACTCGAGGTGGCGCACACTTCCTCCAGCCGGCTCCCATTTAAGGCATACTGCGGGATCTCTTTCACACCATTGCTATTCAGCATGCTAAAAGATGGGAGGAAAAGAGAATACCTCCTGAAACCTCCATTCGCTCCTTTAATTATGGCTGTGTGTGAACATCGTGGAAAGGTAATAACTCTGCATGATGTAACGAACTGCACACAATGGAGGAAGTTCAGTGAAAAACAGAACATGATGGAAGGAATCCACGAAGCTCAACCTCATGACCATGTCGTGCATAATTATTACATGATGAGAAGAGTTAAATATGAATAAAGTTGGCACACAATTCAATTTTCAATTCAGTTTATTTGTATAGCCCAATTTCACAAATTACAAATTTGTCTCGGAGTGCTTTACAATCTGTACACATAGACATCCCTGCCCCAAAACCTCACATCGGACCAGGAAAAACTCCCAAATAACCCTTCAGGGGGAAAAAAAGGGAAGAAACCTGGAGGAGAGCAACAGAGGAGGATCCCTCTCCTAGGATGGACAGATGCAATAGATGTAATGTGTACAGAAGGACAGATTTAGAGTTTAAATACATTCAATGAATATGACAGAGTGTATGAATAGTTCATAGTAGGCATATTCCACGATGGAGACCTCCACGATCCATCAGGCAGATGGCGGTGGGAGGAGGAGGAGCGGAGTCTCAACAGGACAGTGGCGTAGTCATGAGCAGGAATTCCACGACCCAGACCTCGATGATCCATCAGGCAGATAGGATCTATGCCGTCTCATAGGGTCCGATGACCCCATGAGACGTAAAGTCAAAAGGACTCCGGGGAGAAAGCAGAGTTAGTAACGTGTGATTGAGAGATGAAAATTCATCCTTAAGGAGAGAAAAAAGAGGAGATAGGTACTCAGTGCATCCTAAAACGTATAGCTGGGGGACTATAGGCTGCTATAGTGTCATATGTGTTTTAAAAGGAGTACTCTCTTGTCTTCTTTAAGGATGGAACACTCTTTTTTTGGTCAAAGGACGTTATCGATCCGAAATGTGGGAACAAATCCAGGACTTCAAATGAGCCTTACATTTGGTTCCCCGAATTTAGTTTGTCTTTTTTAAATTTAATTTAATTACATTTTTTAAATTTTATATTTGTATCTTACTATTCTATTTGTTTTGGCTTGATTCTCTGAAGAGCACTTTGTAAACTTTGTTTTTAAAGGTGCTATATAAATAAAGTTATTATTATTATTAAAGGCACAGGTGTCAAACACAAGGCTCGCGGGCCGGATCAGGCCCACCACGTTATTTTTTGTGGCCCCTGACGGCTTGAAAGACACATGATCACCTTTTCTTAACCCTTGTGTTGCCTTCGGGTCAATTTAACCCGATTCAATGTTTCACCCTCCTGTCGCCTTCGGGTCAATATGACCCGATTCAATGTTTAACCCTCCTGTTACCTTTATATTTACTAACATATTTTACCCTTGAGGTCAATATGACCCCAGCTATTAAAATCTCCAGAAAATTATTAGAATTAATATTGTTTTCCAAGTTTAAGTGTGAGGTACTTTATGTTTGTTTGTTGACTCCCGAAAGAACACCGACATTAAACATTGAATTGGGTCAAATTGACCCGAAGGCGACAGGAGGGTTAAATATTGAATCGGGTCAAAATGACCCGAAGGCAACACAAGGGTTAAAGAAATACAAACATTTACATCTTCTGCTTTTATTTTGAAGGTTTCAAATGAAATGGATTTATGTTATAATATTAGAGATACTTTCTTATGTGCAATATTTCTACACTCAAATAAACAATAATTAAAAGCAAAGAGAGTTATTTAACAATATGTTTGAGTAGTTTATTCGTTTATATGTTTCAGTTACAGTCTTTGTGGCCCGCGGTGAAGATTAGTTTGACACCCTTGCTTTAAGGAGATACAGCTGAGTCTGATATTCAGGGTAACTCTATCCATTATTATTCCGGTTACTTGTTAAAATGTCTTTTAATGTGACAGGCATGTAAAGCAGGCTTGTGGTAAAGTGTAGCACTCTAAAGCTATTCAACACCACATGTCATTCACCCATTCACCCCCCGATGGGAGGAGCCAGCTGCCCGTCAGAACTGTGAGTTATCGTTGTTGGGATCGAACCACCGAGCCTCTGATCGAAGGACGACCCGCTCCGCCACCGAGCCCCCCGGTCCCCCGGTGATACCACCAGGGTACCACGGCTCTGGGTTGTGTTCAAGTTCTACGCGGTTCCTCAAAGACGTCGATCTACACCCCCCAGAAGACAGAAGCGTCGTCTCTCAGCACAGACTTCACACCTGTGACAAACTCAAACTCCCTGGTACTCAAGAAGGCAGCAGATCTCAGACCCTCTTGAACCCGTGAAGCATCAAGCGGAGACCAGAACTGGTTCAGCTTGTTCACCACGATCCGCTCAAAGGTTGGCTTTGAGACCGTGGTTCTCTCGATGGGTCTTGCCATCCGAAGGGTTAGCGCCAGTATGCAACGTCTGCACCTTCAGCAGATGCGTGGACATTGATCTCCTCTTTATCTCGAAGACCTCGGAGGCTAAGTTCAGGGACTCCAGAACACTGCAGGCTGGTCCTGGTCCTCCAACACCCTACAACGAAGTCTGAGCTGAAGGACTTCTGCTTAACATGCATTATCTTGTCAGATTTTGCATTAAATCCAACCCTCTGGCACTGATAACACCCATTAAGAATAAAGAGATAGCAGAGACGATCTTATCGCTGATTGAAAACACATTTGTGTTTTCAATCTGATCAAATGAGCCAATGGGAAAACGATCAAAGGGAGTTTCAAAGCACACTTCACATTATCGAACATGGCTTCCTTTAGTTATTTATTCACATCTTTGTCTCTGTTTATTATCCGCTTATCTCTCGGGATTGAAGACGGTTGTAAAAAGAGGGAAAGACGGGGTGATAAACTCGGAGGTTCAGCCCTCCCCTCGTCTAAAGACGTCACACGTGGTTCGGGTTTAAGACGTGGCGTCTCTCCTCTGGATTATCTGTCTGTTGAGGGTTTGTCCCTCGTCGTCATGGAGACGGACAAACCTTTTAAGAGTGAAGACGGTCTTCATCCACGTTATCACGTTTCAACACTCTTCATCTTCTTCTTGCATTCAGTTTAAAAAGGATTGTATTCCCAGTTCTATTAGTGATCGTGAGCATGCAAAGGGCCCCTTTGTGTTTTAAAACATCGTGTAATCAGACGTACGCTTCGCGGTGACATCATCGGTTACATACAAGCTGTGTAGAGTTAAAATACAACTATGTGTACTCGATGAGTACTCGAGAGAAGTATTTCGTAGTTTCTCTTTAGGGAAGACGTACTGCTGCTATCTCTGAGTGGTGGAGCGGGTCTTCAATCAGAGGATCAGGGGTTCAATCCCCACTGCTGCTGTTTCACGTCGATGTGTCCTCGAGCAAGGCACTTAACCCCATCGTGCTCTCATAGCTACGGTGTGTGAACACTAACGATGCCCGGTCTCTAACCGCAGAGCAGGTTGGCGACATTGGGAGATGCAGCAGCTCATTTTAACCTTTTTATTGAATATTGTCATTTAGCTTTGGCATTTTAGCAGAATTAACATTGTCATTGTTTATTATCTCATAGATTATTATTTGTGACAACAAAACCTTTTGGACAGAGCACTAACTAAAAGTCTACAATGGCTTACTGAAGCAAATAAAGATTTTATATAATTATACCTTGACATTGTCGTAACTTAAAATTTGTTTAGAAGATAATAATAAAAAATAATTAATTCTAAGTAAGTAATTAATAAAGAAATATGACAAGAGATCAAATCACACATTAAAAACAACTAGAATGTGACTTTTAGTCCCTGTGGTCGAACATGAATCATACTTACATGGTCAACGCATTCTCAGATATTCCAATGAAAGAATTAGCAGGTATAACTTGCAGGAAGGCGTTCTCCACTATCTCCCTATCAGAAGTGTATGAACATCAAATATATTTTTTTCAATCATAAATGCCATGGTAGCGATGCTATGGTTGCATCTTGAATGGTGACCTATATATTTATATATATATATATATATATATAAAAGTATGTATATATATGTATATATCTATACATAAAATATTAAGATACATTAATATATATACATATATTAATATATATAGACATATTTATTTATATATTCATTTATATATATATGTATTTATATATATTTATTTATATATAATGTACATTTATATATATATATTAATATAAATATATATATATATATTAATATAAATATATATATATATACAGTATACATATAAATGTATGTGTATATATTTATACATAGATGTGGTGAGAACATGAAAAATATTTGACATGACAATAGGTGTATTTTAAATGGTACGTACAAAATGAAATCGTCTTTGCTGGACTGAATGTATTGCAGCCCAGGAAAGGAGGTTAGCCCTGTGTTGGTGATCCCTCTGTGTGGAGATACATCTCAGTTAGTGGGGCACATAGGAATTAAACAATGTTTTAAATATGATACGCTATGATACACGAGGAATAGAACATGGGGAAAATATAATTGTACTTACAAGTACTTCAAATTCGGCAGATTTTTAAATGCCTCTTGCTCGATGTAGGACAGAGTTTTGATACCAATTAGTTGTCTATTGGACACACACACAAACACACACACACACACACACTTCAACGTCAACATATATAAATAAATAAATATATATTTGTATATATATAAATATATACATGTACATATATATATATATATATAAATATATACATTGCCCCGTTAGTCTTCACTTAATAACCTGTGACGATAAAGGGGAAATATGTTATTAGAATTTTTTTTAAAGATATTAAAAATCTAAAACTAGACAGTATTGTGCTATCACTTTCTCGAATTCACCCAAATGTGTATTCATTGTGTCACTTGGGAGTCATTCCAATCAAAAGTCAAGACGAAAGGTCAAAGGTTACGTACATGTGAGTTACCCTGGAGAGGTTGTGGAACGAATGCCTCTCAAGATACCGTATGGTATCATCATCGGAGATGGATCTGGAAAAAACATAAAATTAAGAGACGAATACGACTATGTGTTTCTCTAAAGTTTGATTTAGGAATATAAGGAATTCATTTGAATGAATTTGGAGTTCATAATGGCCGAGGCCTCATTTGGTGATGATAAAATATTCAAATTCACAGTTATTTAACCCTCTTGTTATGTTGGGAGACAAATTGACCCGTTTAAAAGTTTTAAAATACTACAGAGATGATGTTCTCTACATCACCCCATGAAAAAAAAAAGTTTAAAAATGCAAATAAAATGTAGGAGAAAATACATGTGATGATAAATTAATGCAATTTATATCTAGATATTTCCAATGTACCTAAAAAATAGTATGAACATGTATTTTTCATTAAAACGGGTCAGTTATCCTAACAGAATTCGGAAGGGTGAATTACTCAATTCCACTGAAAACTGATTGCATTGTTAGTAACATTGTTGTTGTAGCATTGTTGGCGACGAGGTACAAACTATATTTATTAGTTTATAGTTCTTCTTTTTGGTAAGTGATAGTCTTTCTGGTTTGAAAAGAAAAGTGTAAAAAGAGCATCTTACATGTGATCAATGTGGTCCAGGTTGGAGAACGCATTCTGAGGAAGAGAAGAAAGTTTGGTCCCCACAAGCGACCTAAAAACAACCCAGACAGACCTTACAGGGACGTCTTCAAA